>NW_021282325.1:0-64306 GCF_002162155.2 Triticum dicoccoides
ATTTTGAACCTTGAGGTTGAGTACACCAAGACCACCATTTTTCTTTGGTCGGTAGACCATGTCCATGCAGCCGGGAGTTGCTTTTTTCCCCATCTTCAGTTTTCTTGACCCAGAGGCTGTGACGCCTAATTTTATCCAAGTGCTCAATGAGGTGGGAGTCTGAGAGTGCCCATCAATTAAATTGCTAACGAAGTGACCAGTGAGTTCATTAGAGCCAGCTTGCCCGCGTAGGACATCAGAGACACAGCCACAGTGATTCTGCTTTCAGCTTTGCAAACCCATGGAGTTAGGTCTAAGACGGTTTGTTTCGTGGTGCCCAGCGGTAGCCCAAGATATGTGAACGACATATGAGCGCATGTACAACCAAAGATGATTGCAATATCCTTGTATGTGTGATCAGGGGTGTTGATCGGGATTAAGGTGGACTTATTGAAGTTGATGTGCAAGCCCGCAGAGTCAGCGTAGTCCGCAAGGATCTGTTTCATACGAGTTGCTTACTCCCGACAAGCCGGCATCACCATAATCGTGTCATCCACATACTATATAACCGGGAAGTTCTTTGTCTCGAGATGAAGGAGTAGGCAATTGTAGGAGATTGTTGTGCAAGGCATCGTTGATGGCCCTTTGTAGTAAGTCCGCTGCAAGCACGGAAATTAACGGAGACGGTGGGTCACCTTGGCGTACCCCACACTTGCACCAGAAGTGTTTCCCGGGGACGCTGTTGAGGAGAACAGAAGATCTGCCAGAGGAGGAGATGCATTTGAACCAATTAATCCATTTATCTTTAAACCCCATACTTTTCACGGCCTGGATAATGGCCGAATGTTCTACTGTGTCAAAGGCCTTAGTGAAATCCAGTTTGAGGAGGATGATCTCTCGCTTGGAGGCTTGGCATTGATGAATGTATTCGAATGCCCAGGCCAGGCAGTCATTGATAGTGCGCCCTCTAAGAAATTCATATTGATTGCGATGTACAATCTTTAAGATGACCTTTTGAAGCCTGTTGGCTAAGAGTAGACGACGCACAAGAGAAGATGTGAACCTCAAATAGGAAGAATGAATGAATAGCTATCATTGTCGTGGTCAGCCCCCACCCCACCCCACCCGGAATTTATTTCTGATATTGGTCGTCTATAAGCTGATTATTATCATGAAGTAAAACTCCTTTGTATCCCACAAAAAGGCTGCCATTGTGGGGCGTGGGATATTTGCACCCGAGCTCAAATGCTCCCGGTGAACAGTTAAATCAAGAAAATTAGTACAACCATTTTTAAAATCTGTTTTTTTTTGTGGTATCCTTTGACAAACGTTCTATGCGCTTGCAAAAATTTATCATGACTGCACATTCCTGGAACTCGTGGCAAAAAAAAAATTGATACTCCAAAAATGCTATTTTTGAAAGCATTTTGGAGTACTAATTTTTTTCATGACTTCCCTGTATTTCATTCTGATAATTTTTCTGAAGAGTATAAAACAATTGTCAAAGGTTACCACAAAAAAGCAGAATTTTTGGAATATTTTTCATTTTCTTTCGATTTTACTTTTCATCCGAGCTCATTTGAGTTCGGGAGCAGAATAACAATTTCCGCCATTGTGCATGTTGTCATTTCCAGTTTTTTTTACATGACCAGATAATTGGTGCGTTGCAATGGAGATATAGATATTTTTTTGATAATATCAGCTTACCAAAAGAAAATATGATTTTTTGGTAAGCCAGTAAGATGTTGGCAAGTTGAAGTGGTTTTAAGAATCTTTTTTTAGAAATGACCAAAGATGAGAGGGAAAATTCAAAAGTGGAAGAAGTAGAGAAATGACATAACAAAGAACGAGCGGACGACAACACATTACGTGTTCTAAAGTTGGACGATATTATATATTTTTTACACTAGATAATTGACTGTGAGTTGCAAGGTAGTATTACATAAATATTCTAATAGAATTTTATTTAATAACATTGTCTTACCAAAAAACATAATTTTATTTAATAATTCAATAACATGTCGGTGAGTGTGTGTGCGTAACGTACGAGCGTCTGTGTCGGTACTATGTTAAAAAAAGTCTAACACGTTGCATTGAGGTGCTTTTAAAAAGGGAAATTGTTGGGAACGGCGCACCGGCCGAAAGTTGAGCCGGTCTCATCGCTTCGCTCTGTTCACGCACGCACCGCTTTTCATTTGCCTTATCTCTTCCCTCTCTCCCTTACAACCATTCATTCTCTTCTCTCTCTCACCTCTCACCCAGTTTATCCCCTCAACTATCCCAGCCACCACCACCGATTCATGGCCACCGACACATCCTCCCTCCTCTGGCCTAATGCCATGGCGCAGATTCATCCCGAGGCGCGCATCGCCAGGAATCGGCATGCCGAAAGCACCAAGCGTTGATGCAGGGTGTCCCCTGGTGAGTGGAGATGACGCGGGGGGCTCGCCGGCGTCGCGACGATGCTAGGGTGCGAACCAACGCTCGTCGCCATGGCCGCCCGCAGCTGCGCTGCTCTCCATGGCCGCCTCAGCAGAATTTTGCTACAACCATGTTAGTTTTTGCTGGAACTAGCCCGTGTTTTTGCTGCCACTCACCCACCCAAAATCTGCTATCACGGTGATCTTTGCTGGAACCGGCGAATCATTTTGCTACAACCGTTTTGGTTTTTGTTACTACCGACGTTTGTGGATTTTTGCTATATCAATCTCCATGACATGTGACCCCCGCGACTCTGTGTTTTGCTTCAACGGCCATTGCTTTTGCTGGAACTATCCAACATTTTTGCTGGAACCAGCGATTTTCATGGATGCGAGTACGGAAACATTTTTCTTCATTGGGATCGGCATGTCATTTTTGATACAACCGGCGAGCAGTTTTGCTTCAACCAATATCTTTTTTTGCTGGAGCTCGTGTGTTTTCTAGAGATGCAAAGCATTTTTTCTTCCTTGGGATCGCCAAGCAATTTTTGCTACAACCGACAAGAAATTTTGCTTCAACCAGCATCTAGTTTTGCTGGAACCAGTATTTCGAAAGCTGTGACAACCCAAGCCAACGACGGCGACTCGGCCAACGACGGCGATCCGGCGAGCCGCGGTGGTCCAGCGAGCTTCAGGGACGACCCTGAGGACCCGCTGTGGGGCGAGGGGGAGAGGGGGTGGCCACCATGCAGGGACCTACGAGTGGATCAGGACACGAATAACAGAGTGTGGGAAGGAAGAAGAACGACCCGGATGGATAAGGATCCAATGGCTTAGGGTGGGCCAATCGGGCGGCTGGGACGCGACCGGCCGAAACGTTTAGGCGGGCGCACCGGTGCCTATCATCCGCCTTTTAAAAAACTGTTAGAAAAAACAGAGATGAAAGGAGGGAGAAAAAATAGCTTAGAACATTATGCGCTTTTTAAGTAGGAAAAGAAAAGTGCCGTACGCTTTCTTCACTCGTTAAATTTGAATTTCAAGCTTGGAAGTAACATAAAAACTAAAAACAGAGTAGTTTGCAGAGTTGCAGATAGACGTCACACGCACGTGACAAGTCTGTATAGACTATTGCTTGGGTTCCATATCGCGCGCCCGCCGCCTCGATACAAAGGAGCACACCACCAGAGAGATGATGGCGGCTGTGGCGGCTACGGACCCGAGCACCGCGATTAGTATCACCCACCAGGACGTTCCCTTCTTCTTGCCGTTGGTGTTGAGCCTGTCCACCATGAGGTCCCAATCACGAACACCGAGGAAGATATCGCGGACTCTGGCGGCGAAGAAGCCAACCAACGCGGTTTGCGTGGTGCCTTGGCCAGCGAGGGACAGCCGCGCGTCGAGGAGCGCTCTGGCTGGCCTCGGTTCCCCACCGGCGGCGACGTACACGCGCAGGAGGTGCTTGACGGCGTTGTACTCGACCCACACGGCGCGGCGGCCAGGCGCCGCGGTGCCGTTGGGCGTGATGGTGACGTTGAGGCCGACGTTCGGGGACTCTGGCGCGTACGACCTCACCGTGCCGACCTCGACCGCGGTGAGGCCGTCCGTGGCGTTGGGCGCGGCGCCCGTCCACGAGTCGTTAGCGCCGCGGAGGCCCAAGGGGTTGTTGAGTGTCGGGAACCTGTCGAGGAGGAGGACGAACGAGACGGGAGGGGCAGAGCTTTCCACCGTGAAGCTCGTGTTGAAGGACGCCTCGCGTGTCGGCAGCGCGCCGGCGCCGGCGCGCCAGACGTCGATCCTCTTGGGGAGCAGCAGAAACCCCTCGGAAACGTTGACCTCGGGAAGCGGCTGCTCGGGCATGAAGAGGAGCGCTGCGGGCATGACGATGGACATGTTCGTGGCGACCCAGAGGCTCTCGGTCGTGGTGACGTTGAAGACGGGGAAGCTGTGGGACTCCACGTCCGCCGCCGCCGGCGCCACCATGATCGTCGCCGAGCAGAGCAGTACTAGAGCTAGAGCTAGAGCTGACATATTTGCAGCTTATGGTGATACGTGTACGTCTGTTGTTTGTGATTGGGTATTTGGGTATTCGGGTAGAAACATGCAAGTTGTGAGGGGTTTTATTTTTATAGGTTAGGCCTAAATGCTGACAAAGTCAAGAAAGGACAACAGGAGTAGTATAGTGGTCAAACACAGAGAAGAAAAGTCATGTTTTTCCAGCTGAAACGCAGGCGATGTACACAGGCGTTAAGAAATCATCATTCAAGATATACACTACTGGACGGGCGACGCTACGCATCCACCGGCGGATCCGCGCGATACATCCGCCGCCTCGATGACCGTTCGATCTACGTGCGTGTAGCCGTCGATCTCCTGGCACGCGGCTCGGTCGCCTCCCCCCACTCATTAATTCCTGAAACAACGGTCGAGTTGCAGAAACAAGCGCTTTGTCCCGGCCCTGACAGACCCGCGCCTCGCCTTCTCGACACACTAATTCCCGAAACAACAAACCAGTTGCAAAAACAACGGCCGCATTACAGAAACAATCCTGAAACAATAATCGCGTTGCAGAAACAATTCCTGAAACAACGGTCGCGTTGCAGAAGTAATTCCTGAAACAATGGCTGTGTTGCAGAAACAACTACCATGTTGCAAAAATTTGGAGATTGCGGAAATAATTCCTGAAACAACGGCCGCGTTGCAGAAACAATTCCTGAAACAACGGCTCCCGCCCGAAGCTTCTGGGCCGCCCGGCGAGCCCTTTCTCCGGCGCCTCCTTCCTTTCATGTCAGATGTGGTGACATGACACGTCGAGGTTGATGTCTCTCTGCGCCGGCGTGGCGGATCTCGCCGGATCCTGGCGTGCGCAGCATGAGGCTGCCATGCCCTGACGAAAAAGAAGCGAGGTCGGGCACAAGTGGTGCCTGGGCGGCGCACAGCGGCACAGGGAGGTGGAGCTTGGATGGTGGAGAGAGGCAGATGGGTGGTGGTCGGGCTGCCGGAGCAGGCAGAGAATAGGCCGGCCATGGCACGCGAGGGAGAGAGGAGGTCCGTCTGCGGAGGATCTCGCCGGCAGCGGCAGAGTTACCGGACTTGCAGTGTTGTGTCTGTCGCACAGACGAGATGAGAGAAGACGAGAAGATAAGGCTGGGAGGCGTGAAGAAGTGGAGACACCTGTGGGGGGGTCATGTCCACGTGGCGAGAGGAGCAAGCGGTGGACGCTAGCCTGGTTTTCAGCCGGCTGATTTGAATCTTTTCCCCTACTGGACTAGCTACAATAATTTTATTGTTATTACGAGGTTGAAGACTTGACACGTCTGCATTCTGCTCTGCTTGCGTTCTCAGCTAGTCTTTCGAGTTGCACCGTCGTGGGCTAGTTCGTGTACGAAACGTGCGTGCTGCTCTAGCTTCTAGATCGATCGCAGCAATGAATCTTTGTCAACGTGATGGCGTTGAAGACGGGGAAGCTATGGGACTCCACGTCCGCCGCCGCCGGCGCCACCATGATCGCGGCCGAGCAGAGCAATACTAGAGCTAGAGCTGCCATATTACAGCCTATGTTTTCTTGGGGTATCTTTGCAAGTTGCAGCTTATGTTGATACGTATGTCTCTTGTGTATCTGTGTGTGATTGGGTATTCGGATAGAAACATGCACATTGAGACGGCTTTTATAGAGGATAAATCTAACGGGATTGCTAAATCGACCGAGACTTAACAAAGTTTAGTTGATACCATATCCATGAGATCTTAGGTGGACATCCGTGCAAAATTTTATTTTATTTTTTTCTCTTGTTTTCTATATGTTGTATAAGTTGATCGAGACTTGATTAAGTTTCACTGGACTGAGATCTAACCACATCCTAAACATATATATGCTGACAAATTCAAAAAAGGATAGCAGAAGTAGTATACTAGTCAAACATAGAGAAGAAAGGTCAACGTAAGGCCAGGTCAAAGCTAGCAAGACACATCTGAATTCCCTGCTGAAGGGGGCGATGTACACAGTCGTCAAGATATGATCAACCAAGATATACACTGGGCTAGCTACGAGGTCGAAGACTCGACACGGATGCATCCTGTCCTGCTGGCGTTGTACTACCTGGTACTATTTCGAGTAGAAAACGTCTCAAGCGATGGATCTGACCAACGGATTGTGATGCACGCGTGCCGTGGTTGCCTGGAAATCTCCAAACCCCTAGAGAATGGAGAGGGACTGAGGGAGCTTTTGCTACATCTACGGGTTGGTACCGGTGTATTTTAGGTAATTGGTGGGAATTATTCCGGTCAAACCCTTAAATCTTCACATATTCCAAAACACCGTTTGATTCTAGTGTATTTGACATGTTTCATCCCTATATTTACCCACATATCCTCAAACTCTAGTGCATTTTTCTCAATACTCAATACACTATCCCTACCTACTGGATTGGGGATAAGTAGGGATTTTAAGGGATTGGGTGAAGGTTGTAGGCCTTGTTTGGTACTAGGGTTTTTGAAGGGATTGGTGGGGATAATCCCCACATGGATAGGGTGAAACCCCAACCTTCATCCAATCCCTTAAAATCCCCATTTATCCCCAATCCACTAGGTAGAGGCAGTGTATTGGGTATTGAGGAAAATGCACTAGAGTTTGCGAATATATGGGGATGAAATATGTCAAATACACTAGAACCAAACAGTGTTTTGGGATATGTTGGTATTTAGGGGTTTGACCGGGATAATCCCCACCAATTCCTTAAAATACACTAGTACCAAAAAAGGCCTTTAAGGGACCATGTGTCCTCATCTAATTTAGTGTGCACACCCTGAATTTCACGCGGGAGTCCCAAATCCCGCAAATTCATTGTAGATGTAACATCTCTCAAGGCTGGGAGCCCCAATTTGCTGCCCAAACGCACACGCACTTACCCACTGGACGGCCAGAACCACCGTAGCTAATGCGTTTTTTCGGTTCACTACTGGTTCACTTTTTCATGTTTTTCTTTGTTTTTTCACAATAGTTTTCTAAAAAGATAAAAAGATAGTTTTATTGAAGATTTTCTAAAATTTGAGGAATCAATTCTTGAAAAACTCATAAAAAATGAGAGAATGTGGGCACTTTTGGAAAAATGTGAACATTTTTTGGAAATCCTGAACATTTTTTAAACTCCGATTTGCTTTGGGAAAATGCTATTTCAAAAAAAACATGAACATTTTAAAAATCCCAAAAGCATTTAAAATTTAGGACCATTTTCAAAAAAATTGAGAGAAAAATGCAGAAAGAATACAAAAATAGATGAAAATGAAAAAAAGAAAAACATACATGAAAAAATCGGAGAAAAAACTTCTAAAAGCTTCCCAAACCGGTAAAGACAGGACATAACCTTCTAGAAAGTTCTTAAAATTGGACCCCTGTAGACAGGCGTAACAGCTAAATGGATTGCCCAGTGATTGCTACCGTCACTCATGTGCGTCATTGCCTGGCTATCAGTCACAAATAGTGACGAATAGGAACTGACAGAGAGGCCCACCCCTTGAAATCCATGGGAGAGTGATGAGGCAGGTCTAGAGTTCACCTTTGTAATTCACCCGTTAGGTCACGCTTGGCATCGGTGTATTTTAAATACGCAGGTCTGATATCTACAGGTGTAACTTACCGGGCCAGTAGCGATTTCCCGCTGGAAGCGAAACGACGTCCGGAGGCGTGTATTGTTTGCAGGTGTATTGCTAAGCAAAACGACAATCCAAACATGGCCTTAGGATTTCTAGTGGGGGAGAGGCCTGGATTTGGTCAATGATTATGCTTCGTACCTCACTAAACTACATGTCCCACAGTACAATTCTTTCAAAAATCCATAAGCAGTTGACAAGACCATTCGGTAATGTAATCCCTATAACTATTTTGTTAATTCAAGATTCACCACTTTACCCAAGTTTATGTAAGAAGTGCATCAACGATGCTAAATTAATATCATTAGATGCATCATGAGACATGTTTATTCTATTTGTTTTTATTATTAATTTGATATTTTTTCTCAATAAATTTGGTCAAATTCTACGTGGTTTGACTTAAAAAATCTATATGCGCTATATTATGAAATGAAGGGAGTATTTATTTATTTGTTTTCCTTTTAGGGTTTTCTAAATATTTTCTCTTGGCCAAATATTAAGAATTAGTTCTAAGTTACACTTTTTCTCTCTCCAATGTTCACTCTTTCTTTCTATGTGTTTCACTGTTTCTTCTTCTACATTACATGTTTTTCTGAAATTGACATTATGCATGATGCTCTTGGGCGCCAAAGTTAGCGCCTATTTAAAAAAAATCTTAATAATGAGTACATGCTTCTATATTTGTCCAATGCACCTTAAACTTCTCACATTTTATGAAAATATGCGTATCTGCGGAGTAGACTTGCGAATCTCCAAACTTTCATCCAACAATGTTACCATTTGGTGACATGCAAAGAAACATAACAAAAACCTATTCCAATATGACTACACTAAAAAATCTTGTGCATTTATGAAATAAATCCGCATTTTATTAAGGCTTGTAGATCTACATGTTATAACATACTGCAATGCATGGATATGTTCATAATTGTTTTGAGAACTTTGAGGTGTCTCGAAAGGAGACAAGAACATACGCTCTTAAGAACCAAACATAGTTTTGCGTGGAAATTTTGGGCCATTAACCAGAATAATCTAAAAAAGAAACTATGTGAGTTGTTTGGGCGAACCGGGACTTTTTAAATTATGAGTTATTTAGTAAAAGATATTTATGAGCCAAAAAAACACTAGCCACAAGGTACCCGCTCTCGGAGACACAAATCAATGCACTTCCCGCATGATGTGCATGCGGAACAAATCATCTAAGTTTTTCGGATTTTATAGGCACACTTTCCTCTTTTGTATTTATAACTTTATTATTTTTGCACACATGGTGCATTGTATACATATTTATACATATTTTTCACAATATGGAATTGGGCAAGATAATTTCTTAGAAAGCATGGAAAACAACTTTTTAGGCCGCGAACTATTGTATCAGTTCACAATACATTTGTTGCTTATATTCTTGTGGGGCACAATTGTTTTCTTTTTGAGCAAACAAGGAAAATAGTAAATCCTATTCCCCTCTTATTACGGTGAATACTGAGGCTACACATACGCCCAATATGCAGCATTCCCTTTTTTTTCTTGTCTTCTCATATATTTTCATTACTATTTTGATTTGTTTTATTTGCAGGTTTACTTATTTTGCATTTGGACTTTTCTATTTTCCTTTCTTTGTAGTTTCCTTCTTTTTTAATTTTTCTAATACATTATTGTTTTGCTTGTTTAGTTTTACTTATTTATGATTCATGTTTTTATTATTTTCATCAATTTTATTGTCAATGCTGAACTTTTCGTTTTGGATACACAAATATTTCTGTTGGAAAGCATTATTCATTATTTTTTTAACGAAGAGACCTTTTTTTGAATACATGCAATTCTGTTGGAAAGCATTGAAAGTAATACATATTTTTGTGTCGGGCTACACGAACGTTTTTCACAAATCGCGTGAACATATGAACATTTATTCAGTACATGTGAACAGTTCTACCAAACTCTATGTAAAAATACGACCTATTTTTCTAGGCATATGTAATTAATTTTCTTTAGTAAATTTCTTATGTATATACAGTTAAATGTGAGTTTTCAATCATGTTGATGTCTTTACTTTAATGAAAGAATGTCTATTTAACAAAGTATAACATTTTTAGGGAAATTAAAATTTCTGATAGACTTAGGTTAGTTAACATTTTCTTTGAAAAATTTAGGGTAATTAGCAAAGTATAGGAAAAAAAACTAAAACACGTCAAATGGGCCCTATATGATTTCGGAGAAGAAAATGGCCTAGCACTAGAAAGGCCCAGCCGTGACCTTCCGTTTCGTTTATCTCTCCTTATCCCATCCAATCCATAATCTCCCACACTTCACAAATCCCCACCAATCGAACACACACTCCTCCCGGCTCCCTCCAATGGCGCTCCTCACCGTCCAGGGCATGGCCATGTCCACGGCCGCCTTCGCCTCCCACCACCACGGCGCCGTATCCTCCTCCTCCTTCGGGCTCTCAGCCGCCGTATCTTTCTCCCGCTCCCGCACCAACCTCGCCGTCACCGCCGTCTCGGCTCCTCTCACATCAGTTCTTGATGGTAAATTAACTCGTCCTTTCTCTCTTACTTACGGAGGCTGAATTTGTTTCGGTAGTTTGTTCTAATGTTGGACAGTTCGTTAGGGGAACTCTTCTCCCGACTGACCAAGTAGAAATCCAAGAAGTTAGTTGGGAATGCCATGGATATTAGTGTGAAACACAGAGGGAGCTGAATTTTGCTTAGAAAGAAGGAAACAATAAACAAACTTCTCATAGAAAGAATTAAGGATGGCATATGTTGAATATCGGGTGACCGTTGAACTTTGAACCAATTGTGACCTCAAAATTGTCTCTGCCGTGACCAGTCTACTGTGGAAGAGGGGACAGAAAGACAAAGAGAGGCAAAAGGTTCAGCCACTCATATGGGAATGTGAGTCCTCTAGCACAATCTCAAACTGATGTGTTTGTTGTGATTCTTATCTCTCTGTATCGTCATGTTAGGCACGGCCCCGTAACAAGAACAAGGGAACAGGCCCAGCACGGCTTTACGCCCCTCCAGCGCCTCCTAGGAAGGATCAGTTTGAGGACGGGGAGATCATCGCAATTGAGATTGATGATGACATCATGGAAAGGATGGATTAGGATGTCTGAATTTTCCCTTATTTCATGATTTCTGAAATACAATGCCCTGGGAGTAATTATTTTGCCATTATCCTATGTGAAGTGCAATTTCTTAGAAGTAATTATTTGGTCTTTCGGGACAAAACACAGATGCCTATGTGCTTTCGATTGCTTAGGCTGTATCACTGTATGCATAGGGAACCTGGCACCTATGTTGTCTAGCTCTACCGATGAGCCGGCCAGTGCTTCTAAAATATGTCTGTT
Organism: Triticum dicoccoides; assembly: GCF_002162155.2. NCBI lineage: Eukaryota > Viridiplantae > Streptophyta > Magnoliopsida > Poales > Poaceae > Triticum > Triticum dicoccoides. The sequence goes on from NW_021282325.1 coordinate 11,398, forward strand.
TTTTCTCACCTTCTCTGTTACATTCCGTGTGACTCCTGAATTAAGTTTTAGTTATTCCAGCTGAGTATTTTTGGGACGAAAATAATTAAATATCTATAGGTTCTTATCTAAGCTGTTAATCTTTTTTTAATGGATATCTAAATTATTTGCTTCAGTCTGCACTTTTGCACATGTTGTGGTCATCCTGCATTGCCAAGCAAGCATATGATGACTGAAGTGGATGATAAGAGTGTCAGTAGTGTTGTCTACCTCTTGTCTATGGTATGTTTTGTAGCAAAGCACTTGCCTGCCTGTTTTACAAGTTGCCTCCTTTTTTTTATTCAAACAATGTTTTGACTCTTTTGAAAGGATTGCAAGTTATTACCTGCCCAAAACTGTGAAATAGGACCCCCAAAATCGTTCAAAACAAGAGCGTGTAGCTCTGGAATCAAGATCAAAGTTCTTCACCTCTGTTTTTTTGGCAGCATGGTCTTTTATCGATCACAAAACAATAGGTTGAAGAGAAAATAAGAGTGAATGATCTGAATCTTCTTTCCTGGACTGCACAAGGTGGCATGTACAGCATCCTACATTCCTACTGTCGGATGCACCTTGAACAATCTGTAAACTACGCTACTTCCTCCGTCCGGAATTAGTTGACGCTCAAACGGATGTATCTAGACATAGGGAGTACATTTTAACTCGTGTAGTTCACGAATATATATGGATTAAAACCATGTCAATAAATTTGAGCTTGTTTTTCGCGTTGCACGTGTGATGCACGAATTGCTGGTGCTCTACCTGATTCCATCTGAATACCAACTTAACATTTTGGGAATCAAATAGGGCCCAGAAGTTATGACATAAATCTGGCAAATTACTCTGCACACGGCCGTCACCTTTCGCGCTGACAGGCTCCAAGGCAGTCTTTCTGGCGATCCTTTCCATCCTCGCATCCATTTCAGGCCAGGATGCGAGGAGAGCTGTGCTCGCTGTTGGCTTATCTGATTTGCTTACGTATCTTGGAGTGGATGGAGAAGAAAATTGAACACGGTGACCCCGTGAGGATGCGCGTAACGGATTACCACATGGGAGTGACAAAAACAGATGCCCACCTGACCTCACTAGTGATGTCAACGAGAAAGCATCCTCCTCAACCACCCTGCTTCCAAGTTCCAATTTGTCGCAAGAGCTACTTTGCCGTTTAAAAAAAAAACGGCCACAATCTATTTTACCATGGCCGCACTTCATTAGTTGTCACCTGTAAATTCTTACACGAACACTGTATGTACAGCAGCACAGAAGAACTCACTGCAGGGTGCATATTCTGCAGTATACAGGTATCTTACAGGCTTGTGATGGTCTGGTACCTAAGTAACTACTACTCCATGCACATACGAGCTACAACTACAAGACGACATCGAATTGCACCATCGGGGTCGCCGTCTTGCTGCCGATGAACCGCTCCGACTGCGCCCTGCGCAGCGCGCTCGGGCCGTGGACGACCGGGGACGACCCCGCCTCCGGGCTGCCGCCGCTCTCCTCCGGGATGGACGTCAGCGCCCCGGACCACGGCGACCCCGTGCCGCTGTAGCCGCCGTGGCCGTACCCCTCGTATGCCCGGTAGCGGTCGTGTCTCGCCCCGCGCGCCGACGCCAGCTGCAGCACCTTGGAGAAGAGCCTCCGGAGCAGGGCGGGGAGCCGCCTCGCGCGCTTCCTGCGGCCGGCTGGCTGAACGGCCGGGCTGGCGGCGGGGAGGTGCGGCATGGAGAGCGAGCGGCCGGCGAGCACGGCGGCGTCGAGCTGGCGCTTGAAGGCGGTGAGCTCGTACGAGTCGTAGAGCGCGCTGCCGCAGTCCCACAGCACGAGCGCGGCACCAGCAGCACCACCACTGTCATCTGCGGACTCGTGATCGGCTTGGATATGCCTCGCCATCTTTATAGCTTTCCCTTTTTTGCTTCGATCAAAGCAGCAAGAAATGGATGAGAGAGGGAAGGAGAGAGGGGCTGGCTCGCTTTACAAGTGGGTGGAGGCGGCATGAACGCGCGGTGTGCAGCGTGTGATAAAGGGGGCGGACGAGCTCACGGCTCACACGACACGATCGACCTCCGTCTCCACTTGCGGCCGATCGACGTGAGTGAAAAAGGAGATGGTGATCCAAAGGTGGATGTGGGAGTGGGACGCGCTCTTTGTGGGGGATTGATTAGGTGTAAACGCATACGCTTATCTGTCGCACAGTAAGCAGTTAATTTACTTGAGAGGCTCGACCATTAAACTTTGGATCATAATTTCCATGGAAGACCTGACGATCGAGGCGTACGTGGATATATCATATATGGACGCTTGTTTTGTTTATTGTTAGAAGGAGATCATGTCCACGTCTGTAGATCAGAGCCCAACAACTGCCTACAGAACATTTTGAACTTCAAACTTGCATGTCTTTCAGAGAGCAACAGCGGATAAAAATATTCCATACAAATGTATTTTTTCTCGACGCATTTAAACATTATTGGAGGAGCGCAAGCGGAATCAGACAAAGATGGATCAGAGATCTTACCATCCATGTAACGGATGAATTATTCCACTCTAGGGAGTCAGGGAAACGATGTCGACGAACCCCCAAGTCACAAGAGCGATTCCGGCGCTTGTCCTGGATAGATCGAATAGCTTGCTTGGTAACGGACCAAACCTGCATAAACAAAAACACCCACCAAGAAAAGGAAGACACATCCTTATTTCTATTTTTCCGCTGGTCCTCACCTCAGGTGACCTCTCGAATTCCGTCTTGTAAGACCGATGTATTTCCGTTCTCAATAATGGAAATGGGATAGCCCGGTTCCAAAAAAGGAAAAAAAAAGACCTCTCCAGTGCGAGGAGGCAGGGGAAGGCCTGATCAATGCTTGGAGAGTAGGATTAAGGGGTTTTCACCGTTATGTTTATATGTGCACTTTAGCTTTATGTGAGTTGCATGTTTTTTAAATTTTGGTAAGTCCTTCTAACAGTTCGTTCTTTTGTTAATATTTGTGCTGTCATTTTTTCTCTTGCGTTGTCTCGTGGCTTCTTAGGCTGAATTTTTAACTTGCCCCTGTTCCGGGTCTATCAATTTTGTCAAGGTCTTCTTAGGAAACTTCAATATTTTAATTTGTTTTAGTTTTTTATTTCATTTCTTCTTCTTCTTTTAAGGGCAATACCAAGGCATTTGTTCTTAAAGTTTTTCTTATGGGTGTGCCTTTTTATGTTGTTATTGTGTTCGGGCTGTAGGCTACTTCAGCCTAATTGATATTTTGGGCCTTCTGGTCATTTATGAGCAAATGCATGAGTTGGGCTATGTGAGCGAAATCGGTTGAATGCAAATTTTGGCCAGGTGATTTCTATTGTATACGGTTGTTCTGTGTCCGTTTGATCGGATTTCAAAGATTGATGAATAATCGACTAGCCCAAACTCTAAACTCAGGCATCTGTTCCATAATCGGTCCCTTAGATATGCATACCACCATCGTCTCATTGGTAAATTAATTGTCATTTGGCTTTAACTATCCCACCATAGCACAACCTTTGTTGTTGAAATCATAGAGCTACCGGTGTTTGGACCCTATCCATTCAACTATTACACCCCCTCTTAACTTTGGCAGTACTGTCTACTATATTGTATTTCAGGTTTCATTGTGCTCTTGGTCTTCTTCTCTAGATCCATAAAAGCAACAGTTCAGCTTCTTGCCTTGCAAGAGGTGTCTCCGTGGCGGTAGTGGTCGGAAGTTCTCGCCTATTAAGGTGTTTGGCTGATGCGACTCTTCAAAACCTTTGGGGTTTGTGCACGACTGACGTATTGTAAGAAACCCAAAGGGTATACGCCTATAACCATTACATAGACCGAACAAAATACACATATAAGCATACAGATCAAAATGACAAGTGAATGTGATCCTCTCATGTTCTTCCAGATGGATGAAAATTTGAGAGAATCAAGAATACCCATCAAGGTAAAAAAGAGAGTACTTGGAAAGCCTCTCAAACATTTGACCGATCAATGAAAGTGTGCAATGATCCTTGCGCATCTCTCTGTTAGATTTCATGTAATCAATACATATTCTATATCTAGTAATCATTCTAGTCAACATTGGTTCATTGTGTTTATTAGGAATAGTTGTAAAAACCTCCATTCTTAGAAACGCAATAAACTGGGCTTACCCATTTGCAATAGGACAAGGGAGAATAGTTACTGCCTCAAGTAGCCTAATTACCTATTTTCTTAACACTTCTTTCATTCCAGGACTCAGATGATGCTAATGCTTTATCATGAGCTTCACTCCGTTTATAAAAAAAATACATGCGCACACAATGAGGGGTCTATACCTTATTAGGTCAACCATGGAGTATTCAAATGCATGTCGATCCTCAATATATTCATAAGTTGACCCTACTCATGTGCTAAAAGTTAAGTGATACGTCTCCAACATATCTATAATTTATGAAGTATTCATGCATTCATATTACCATTCTTGGATGTTTTACAATCATTTTATAGAAACTTTATATCATTTTTTGGGACTAACCTATTGACCCAGTGCCCAGTGCCAGTTGCTGTTTTTGCTTGTTTTTTACATCGCAGGAAATCAATATAAAATGGAGTCCAAACACCACAAAACTTTTTGTGGAGTTTTGATGGACCAGAAGACTACCAATGGGGCCAGAGCAGCACCTGGGGGGGGGGGTGTGCCCCGAGAGGGGCATAACCCACTAGGGGGCGCCTGGGCCCCCAGGCGCGTCTCGGTGGGTTGTGCCCACCTCGGTGGCCTCCCACACCCCCTCTTTGCCCTATAAATTCACAAATATTCCAAAAAAAACCTCGGGGAGAACCTAGACCGGAAGTTCCGCCGCCGCAAGCCTCTATAGCCACCAAAAACCAATCGAGAGCCCATTCCGGCACCCTGCCGAAGGGGGAAATCATCACCGATGGCCATCTTCATCATCCCGGCGGCCACCACGATGAGGAGGGAGTAGTCCGCCCTCGGGGCTGAGGGTTTGTACCAGTAGCTATGTGTTTAATCTCTCTCTCTCTCTCTCTCGTGATCTTCAGATGTCATGATCTTGATATATCATGGGCTTTGTTAACATAGATGGATCATATGATGTTTCTCCCCTCTCTACTCTTGTTGTGATGAATTGAATCTTTACCCTTTGAAGTTTTATCTTGTCGGATTGAATGTTTAGATCTGAGAACACATGATGTATGTCTTATGGTATGAATACTTGAGGTGACAATGGGGTATCATATTGATTCACATGATGTATGTTATGGCACTCAACTTGCGGAGTCCCGAGGTGACATTGGGGTAATCTATGCATAGGGGTTGATGCACGTTTTTATTATCTTTTCTCCGGTAACAACTTTGGGTATCCTTGTAGTTCTTCGTGTGGATTGAATATTATGATCATGAAGTTGTTTGATGCATATCATAGAATTAACTAACGGATACTTGTGGTGACATTGGAGTATCTAGGTGACATTAGAGTTGGTTGATGTGTGTCATATGGTGTTATTTTTGTACGAACTCTTGGTTAGATCGATTGGAAAGAATAGCTTTGTGTTATTTTAGTACGAACTCTAGGATAGATTGATCGGAAAGAATAGCTTTGAGGTGGTTTCGTACCCTACAAACATTTTCTATCTTTTGTACTCCGCTAATAGGAACTCGGGAATGATTCTTTATTGCACTTTGAGGGTAATCATATGATCCAACTATGTTAGCATTGTTGAGAGATTGCACTAGTGAAAGTATGCACCCTAGGCCTCATTTTCCATCATTGCAACACCGTTTGTGCTCCCGGAAGCTTAACCTTGACATTGTTCCTCAAGGATTCCTATCTACCTTGGTGGCGAAACCTACCCTTACAGATCAGATCATAACCACCAATGGTATGACAGGGGAATATCTCGGATCAAGGAGAACATTGCTAGCGGAGCTGATAAATGTTTCTCTGTGAATGATCAAGGTGTTGTCTTCTTGAGAACCACTTTTTACTATTTACTAACTTGCTGTTTTTATTGTTCGCACTACAAAAACTCATATCTACTATCCATATTACACTTGTATCACCATCTCTTCGCCGAACTAGTGCACCTATACAAATTACCATTGTATTTGGTGTGTTGGGGACACAGGAGACTTTTTATTATTTGGTTGCAGGGTTGTTTGAGAGAGACCATCTTCATCCTACACCTCCCACGGATTGATAAACCTTAGATCATCCACTTGAGGGAAAATTGCTACTGTCCTACAAAACTCTGCGCTTGGAGGCCCAACACGTGTCTACAAGAATAAAGTTGCGTAGTAGACATCAAGCTCTTTTCTGGAGCCATTGCCGGGGAGGTGAGTGCTTGAAGGTATATCTTTAGATCTTGCAATCGAATCTTTTAGTTTCTTGTTTTATCACTAGTTTTGTTTATAAAAAGAAAATTACAAAAAATGGAGATTGGGTTACCTCAGGTTGTTCTTTATCTTTATAATGTCTATCTTGAGAATAAGGATTCCGATAATTGTGCTCAATTGCTTGAAAAAGAATTCAACAAGATTTATGGCACAAAATGTTGGATGATGGGCATGATTGCAATATTGCTAGTATAAATTCTTTGAATATCCATGATGTTAATGATGATTGCACTGGTCATGATAATGATGTCTCCTATAAGAATGCCAATTTTTGTGGAGTGAACTGGGAGTGCAAAAGCACACCCAAAAGGGAAGATAGATTTTGTCAGAAGCATAAATACTTAGAAACGAAAATGTTGGAAGAGAGGCTAGATGGTTGTGCTGAAATATATAATTTTATTCGCCATCCTTGTGAACTTTGCAATGATCATGGTCATTTAAATCTCCAATGCTATTTGTTTCATGCTCGAATCGTGTCCAAAAATGTGATAACTTGATTACCCTTGAGCATCATAAAGAGATTAGTCTTCTTTTGGGGTATGAAGAAATGAAACATATAACTAAGGGTATTCCAAAATTTAATCTCAATAGATTTCTTGATTTTGATCTAGAGGAAATTTATATGTTTTGTGCGGTAAATTGCATTGAGAATTCTTATATTACCAACTATCTAAACACAAGAAAACAAATAGAGTATGAAGACAGTACTAATGAAAGGGAAAATATTTCCCAATACCCTCCTATTGTTTATTATGATGAATCAGGTAACGAGGAGGAGCTTCCTATCCAATCAATCTCTTCAACAAGAAGCTCGAAAAAATTGATTAAACCCACATGTGAGGTGGCGAAGAAGAAAAACAAAAGAAGAAAAAGAAAAGAAGAAAAAGTAGAGGTAAAAAGGTAACTCTCCCAAGTAATATTGCTACTATCACCGTTGTTCCACAAGAAAGTGAATCGAATATGTTGATGGAAGATGATGATATTGAGTATGATTTTGTGATGCCTAATACTTGTTGTAATGATTATGCTTCGGAAGACAATGATGTCTTTTATGATCTTGAAAATCTTTTTGGCACTTGCTTGGAAGAATATGATAATAATGTTTGCTATACTATTGGTGCCATTCATGCTATTGATAAGAATGATTATGATGATATGCAAAACCTCAAGCTTGGGGATGCTATGTTTGATGAGTACGAAATGTTTGAAGATTTATTTGCTGAAAATAATGCTTGTCCCAAGCTTGGGGATGCTTTGCATAATGAATATGATCCTTTGATTCTTTCTACTTTCGATAAGAAAATTTATTATGATGATAGCATGACTCCTATTTATGATGATCACAGTGATCAAAGTGGGTTTGGAAGAGTGTCAACTTAGTGATCCCACTATTTTGGAGGGTGTTGCATCTTATCACAATATTGATGAAAGTGTATGGAGAGGTCATGACTTTATTTAGTGATACATCCACTATTTTGGAAGAGGTTTCAATTGACTATGATGAGAACAAAGTTGCTACTTATGATGATTATTATGATGACATGTATGGCATAAAGAGTGATAAATCATCTATGCTTTTGGATCATGAAAATAATGCTTTATGTGATGGTTATATGGATGAATCTATTCGTGATGCTAATGAAAATTATTATGAGAGAGGAACTTATGATTCATGATGCTCTTGTTATGTTTTAACTATTATCTTATATGAGAGCATCATTGAAATCATCATGCCTAGCTAAAAGGCAATAAAGAAAAGCGCTTGTTGGGAGACAACCCAACACTTCCACCTACTGTTTTTGTGTGTTCACATGATTATGCTACTATAGTAATCATGTTTTATTGCTTTTGTTTCAATAAAGTGCCAAGTAAAGCCTTTGGGATAGTTTGGGTGATAGTTGATTTGATCTTGCTGAAAAACAGAAACTTTTGTGCTCATGAAAATAATTCCCATTTTTAACAGAAGAGTGCTTCTGAGTTGATTCTTCTTGCATAAGATTAATAAACAGATTTCTCACGTTGTCCTAATTTTTCAGAATTTTTGGAGTAGCAGAAATATGGTTGGAGTACAAATTACTACAGACTGTTTTGTTTTTGACAGATTCTGTTTTCAATGCATTGTTTGCTTGCTTGATAGTTTATATGGCTTATATTGCACAATATAAATTTTAGAAATGATATGCTACAGTAGGCGTTGTGTGGGAACAATTATGAATCTTGTCTTTGATAGTACCAAAGTGAAATGGTTTGCTCTTTATCATACTAACCTATCTCACAAAGTTCTGTTAAGTTTTGTGTGATTGAAGTTTTCAAGTTTTGGGTGAGATGTCGATATGAGGAGAATAAGGAGTGACAAGACCCTATTCTTGGGGATTCCCAAGGCACCTTGATACGTATCCAACGTATCTATGATTTTTGATTGTTCCATGCTTTTAAATTATCATTCTTGGATGTTTTACAATCATTTTATAGTCATTTTATATCATTTTTTGGTACTAACCTATTGACATAGTGCCCAGTGCCAGTTGTTGTTTTTTGCATGTTTTTTACATTGCAGGAAACCCATACCAAACGGAGTCCAAACGCAGCGAAACGTTTTGAGGATTTTTTTGAGGCCAGAAGACATCCAGTGGGCCAAGAACACACCTGAGGGGAGCTCCGAGGGGAGCACAACCCACCAGGGCGCGCCTCGGGGCCCCGGTGGGTTGTGCCCTCCTTGTTGGCCTCCCGCACCGCCTCTTTGCCCTATAAATACCCCAATATTCCAGAAACCCTAGGGGAGTCGACGAAAAAACAATTCCAGCTACCACAGAGTCCAGAAACCCAAGATCCAATCTAGACACCATCTTGGAGGGGTTCATCATGTCCATTGGTGCGTCTTCGATGATGCATGAGTAGTTCTTTGTAGACCTACGGGTCCGTAGTTAGTAGCTAGATGGCTTCCTCTCTCTCTCTCTCTCTCTCTCTCTCTCTCTCTGTCTCTCTCTCTTGATTATCAATACAATGGTCTCTTGGAGATCCATATGATGTAAGTCTTTTTGCGGTGCGTTTGTTGGGATCCGATGAACTTTGAGTTTATGATTAGATCTATGTTTTTATACATGAAAGTTATTTGAGTCTTCTTTGATCTCTTATATGCATGATTGATTATAGCCTCATATTTCTTCTCCGATATTTGGGTTTTGTTTGGCCAACTTGATCTATTTATCTTGCAATGGGAAGAGGTGCTTTGTGATGGGTTCGATCTTATGGTGCTTGATCCCAGTGATAGAAAGGGAAATAACACGTATGTATCATTGCTATTTAGGATAACAAGGTGGGGTCTATTTTTACATAAATAGATCTTGTCTACATCATGTCATCGTTCTTATTGCATTACTCAATTTTCCATGAACTTAATACACTAGATGCATGCTGGATAGCGGTTGATGTGTGGAGTAATAGTAGTAGATGCAGGCAGGAGTCGGTCTACTAATCTTGGACGGGATGTCTATATAATGATCATTGCCTGGATATCGTCATGATTATTTGAAGTTCTATCAATTGCCCAACTGTAATTGTTTTCCCGCCATTTGCTATTTTTCTTGAGAGAAGCCACTAGTGAAACCTACGGCCCCCAGGTCTCTTTTCATCATATTTGCTTGTGCGATCTATTTTCCTTTGCATTTATTTTCAGATCTATTAAACCAAAAATACAAAAATACCTTGCTGCAATTTATTTGTTCCGTGATCTATTTATCCTATCTACCACTTTTACCTCACGTTATTTGCCTACCTAGAGCCGCTGTACCCGAAAGGGATTGACAACCCCTTTAACACGTCGGGTTGCGAGTATTTGTTATTTGTGTGCAGGTGTTGTTTACATGGTGTGAGGAGGTTCTCCTACTGGTTCGATAATCTTGGTCTCATCCCTGAGGGAAATACCTGCCGTCGCTATACTACATCATCCCTTCCTCTTTGGGGAAATACCGACGTAATTCTAGCAAACATCACACCCCAAGGTAATATTCAAGGAATATCCAAGCAACTAAGCTTGGGGATGCCCCGGAAGGCATCCCCTCTTTCGTCTTCAACATTATCGGTAACCTCACTTGGAGCTATGTTTTCATTCGTCACATGATATGTGTTTTGCTTGGAGCGTCATTTTATTTTGTTAGGATTTGCTTGCCATTATTTAGAATAATGTTTTGCATCTTTATTTTCAATAAAAATGTCAAGTATAGCCTTTACCATGCTTATTTTGCAAGTCTACATGTTGCTGTTTCAAAATAGAAAGTTTATCGCTGTTGCAAACATTCCCAAGAAAAGTCAGGATGTGATAAAATGTTGAAACTTTTTGTATATTAAGCTACAATAAATTTTCTACAGTGTGGTAATTTTTCAAAATTGTTGGAGTTAGGGAAGTATGATGAATCTTGCATTCTTTACAGACTGTACTATTTTGGCAGATTGTTGTTATGGTTGCATTGTTTGCATATGTTTGCTTGTTTAATGATTCTATTTGAGGATAGGAGTATGCAATATGCAGAGGCATTTAGTATGCAATGTCAAACAATAACTTTAGTGATTTACTAAAGTAGAGAATGATAAGGTTTTGCATTGATTTATACTAACTTATCTCACGATTTCTTCTTGAGTTTTGTGTGGGTGAAGTTTTTGAGATTTAGGGAAACCGTGATATAAGAGAAATTAAGGAGACACAAAAGCTCAAGCTTGGGGATGCCCAAGGCATCCTGAGCTAATATTCCAAGAAGTCTCAAGCATCTAAGCTTGGGGATGCCCCAGTAGGCATCCCGCCTTTCTTCTTCAACAATTATCTATTAGTATCGGTTGCGCCTAAGTTTTTGCTTCTTGAAATGCACATGAGTTGTGCCATGCTTGGAATGTCATTTTGTTTTGTTTTGTTTGCTATTTTAGTAAAATACTTAGATCTGAAAGTTTTAAATAAAAGAGAGTCCTCAAATAGCTACCCATTTACATAACCACTTGCTTGATCTTCACTTATATCTTTTTGGAATAGTTTGTCATTTACTCTTGTGCTTCACTTATATCCTATGAGTAAATTGTTGAATGAATTGAATATCATGAAATTGAAATTGTATGCTCATATCATGCCTAGTGGTAGCTTCACATTGGGTTTAGAAAGCGAGAACTTTTGAAGCTTAACAATCGCAATATTGGTCATACAAGCAAATCATGAATGATTAGTAGAGGGAAGAGAACTTTCACATGCAAATACACTATCTTGGAAATCTTTTGTGATTGTGAGACCCCATCAAAATATTATATGCCAAAATTGTTGACGTTGGACAAGGAAGACAACGTAATGATTTATGTTTATTCATATTCACATAGAAGTTATATTGTCATAGATCCTTACATGTGGTGCTTGCCCCCCATCTTTGCTAGCCAAAAATTCCGCACCATGTAGAGATACTACTTGTGCATCCAGAAACCCTTAAGCCCAAACCTTGTTTGAGAGTCCATCATACCTACCTATGGATTGAGTAAGATCCTTAAAGTAAGTTGTCATCGGTGCAATAAGGTAATAAAAATTGCTTCTAAAAGTGTTAGATCATTTAGTGTAAGAGAAAATTGAGCGTTGTACGAACTTGTGATGGCGAAGAATAAAAGCGACAAACTGCATAATAAAGGTTTCTATCACAAGGGGAAATATAACGTGATGTTCTTTTGCACTAAGGGGTTGAGCATACAAACGAATAAGCGCATGGCAACCTCTGCTTCCCTCTGCGAAGGGCCTACTTTTACTTTTCAGTATTTACTTTTATGCAAAGAGTCAAAGTTCTTCTCTCTATTCCTTTTTATTTTTCTCTTTTGGCAAGCATCATGTGGTGAGGAAAGATCTTGGCACATATATTCAGTTGGATATGGGTAGCATGAGTTATTATTGTTGACATCACCCTTGAGGTGAATACGTAGGGAGGCAAAATTATAAGCCCCTATCTTTCTATGTGTCCGGTTGAAACGTTTTGCTCATGTGTATGCGGTGAGTGTTAGCAATCATAGAAGACTATATGATGGTTGAGTATGTGGAGCTCTTACTTAGACTCTGTTGAATAAGTTAAATTGCAATTGCTTGGTGACCGAGATCATAGGTTGTTGAGTTTCAAGAGAATTCATTGTTTGAAGCTTAACATGTGAATTGGTTGCTACTTTATCATAATAAGTAAGAAAGAGTTGCTGTTATGATGCTAGGGAAAGTGATTGAAATTATGATTGATCAAACTTATGCACTTTGCTAGCATTCACACTTCATAAATTATTTCTTTTATCATTTACCTACTCGAGGACGAGTAGGAATTAAGGTTGGGATGCTGATACGTCTCCAACGTATCTAGAATTTATGAAGTATTCATGCTGTTATATTATCATTCTTGGATGTTTTACAATAATTTTATAGCAACTTTATATCATATTTTGGGACTAACCTATTGACCCAGTGCCCAGTGCCAATTGATGTTTTTGCTTGTTTTTTACATCGCAGGAAATCAATATCAAACAGAGTCCAAACAACGCGAAACTTTTTATGGACCAAAAGACTACCAATGGGCCAAAGCAACCCCTGGGGGGTGCCCCGAGGGGGCACAACCCACCAGGGCGCGCCTGGGCCCCCAGGCACGCCCCAGTGGGTTTTGCCCACCTCGGTAGCCTCCCGCACCCCCTCTTCGCCCTATAAATTATCAATTATTAAAAACCCTCAGGGAGAACATAGATCAGAAGTTCCGCCACCGCAAGCCTCCGTAGCCACCGAAAACCAATCGGGAGCCCGTTCCGGCACCCTGTCGGAGGGTGAAATCATCACCGGTGGCCATCTTCATCATCCCGGCGGCCACCATAATGAGGAGGGAGTAGTCGTCCCTTGGGGCTGTGGGTTTGTACCAGTAGCTATGTGTTTAATCTCTCTCTCATGATCTTGAGATGTCACGATCTTGATATATCATGGGCTTTGTTAACATAGATGGATCATATGATGTTTCTCCCCTCTCTACTCTTGTTGTGATGAATTGAATCTTTACCCTTTGAAGTTTTATCTTGTCGGATTGAATGTTCAGAGATCTGAGTAGACATTATGTATGTCTTACGGTATGAATACTTGAGGTGACAATTGGGTATCATATTGATTCACTTGATGTATGTTATGGCACTCAACATGCGGATTCCCGAGGTGACATTGGGATAATCTATGCATAGGGGTTTATGAACATTTTTATTATCTTTTCTTCGATAGAAACTTTGGGGTCTCCTTGTAGTTCCATTTGTGGATTGGATATTATGATCATGAAGTTGTTTGATGCATATCGTAGAATTAACTTACGGATACTTGTGGTGACATTGGAGTATCTAGGTGACATTAGAGTTGGTTGATGTGTGTCATATGGTGTTATTTTAGTACGAACTCTTGGTTAGATCGATCAGAAAGAATAGCTTTGTGTTATTTTAGTATGAACTCTAGGATAGATTGATCGGAAAGAATAGCTTTGAGGTGGTTTCGTACCCTGCAAACAATTTCTATCTTTTGTACTCCGCTAATTGGAACTCAGGAGTGATTCTTTATTGCACCTTGAGGGATAATCATATGATCCAACTATCTTAGCATTGTTGAGAGATTGTACTAGTGAAAGTATGCACCCTAGGCCTCATTTTCCGTCATTGCAATACCGTTTATTCTCTGTTTTACTATTTACTACCTTGCTGTTTTTTATTGTCCGCACTACAAAAACTCATATCTACTATCCATATTACACTTGTATCACCATCTTTTCGCCGAAATAGTGCACCTATACAAATTACCATTGTATTTGGTGTGTTGGGGGATGCAAGAGACTTTTTATTATTTGGTTGCAGGGTTGTTTGAGAGAGACCATCTTCATCTGACACCTCCCTTGGATTGATATACCTTAGGTCATCAACTTGAGGGAAAATTGCTACTGTCCTACAAAACTCTGCGCTTGGAGGCCCAACACGTGTCTACAAGAATAAAGTTGTGTAGTAGACATCAAGCTCTTTTCTGGCGCCGTTGCAAGGCAGGTGAGTGCTTGAAGGTATATCTTTAGATCTTGCAATCAAATCTTTTAGTTTCTGCTTTTATCACTAGTTTGGTTTATAAAAAGAAAATTACAAAAGATGGAGATTGGGTTACCTCGGGTTGTTCTTTATCTTTATAATGTCTATCTTGAGAATAAGGATTCCGATAGTTGTGCTCAATTGCTTGAAAAATAATTTAACAAGATTTATGTCACAAAAATGTTGGATGATGGGCACGATTGCAACATTGCTAGTATAAATTCTTTGAATATCCATGATGTTAATGATGATTGCATTGGTCATGATAATGATGTCTCCTATAAGAATGCCAAATTTTGCGGAGTGAATTGGGAGTGCAAAAGCACACCAAAAAGGGAAGATAGATTTTATAAGAAGCATAAATATTTAGAAACGAAAATGTTGCAAGAGAGGCTAGATGATTGCTCTGAAAGATACAATTTTATTCGCCATCCTTGTGAACTTTGCAATGATCGTGGTCATTTAAATCTCCAATGCTATTTGTTTCATGCTCGAATCATGTCCAAAAATTGTGATAACTTGATTACCCTTGAGCATCATAAAGAGCTTAGTCTTCTTTTGGGGTATGAAGAAATGAAACATATAACTAAGGGTATTCCAAAATTTAATCTCAATAGATTTCTTGATTTTGAGTGCGGTAAATTGCATTGAGAATCCTTATATTGCCAACTCTCTAAAGACAAGAAAACAAATAGAGTATGAAGAGAGTACTAAAGGGAAAATATTTCCCAATACCCTCCTTGTGTTTATTATGATGAATCAGGTAACGAGGAGGAGCTTCCTATCCAATCAATCTCTTCAACAAGAAGCTCGAAAAAATTGATTAAACCCACAGGTGAGGTGGTGAAGAAGAAAAAGAAAGAAGAAAAAGAAAGAAGAAAAAGTAGAGTTAAAAGGTAACTCTACCAAGTAATATTGCTACTATCACCATTGTGCCACATGAAAGTGAATCAAATATGTTGATGGAAGATGATGATATTGATTATGATTTTGTGATGCCTAATACTTGTTGTAATGATTATGCTTGGGAAGACAATGATGTCTTTTATGATCTTGAAAATCTTTTTGGCACTTGCTTGGAAGAATATGATAATAATGTTTGCTATATTATTGGTGCCATTCATGCTATTGATAAGAATGATTATGATGATATGCAAAACCACAAGCTTGGGGATGCTATGTTTGATGAGTATGAAATGTTTGAAGATTTATTTGCTGAAAATAATGCTTGTCCCAAGCTTGGGGATGCTATGTTTGATGAGTATGAAATATTTGAAGATTTATTTGCTGAAAATAATGCTTGTCCCAAGCTTGGGGATGCTTTGCATAATGAATATGATCCTTTGATTCCTTCTACTTTCGATAAGAAAATTTATTATGATGATAGCATGCCTCCTATTTATGATGATCACAATGATGAAAGTGGGTTTGGAAGAGTGTCAACTCTAGGTAGTAGTGATCCCACTATTTTGGAGGGTGTTTAATCTTACTACAATATTGATGAAAGTGGATTTGGAGAGGTCATGACTTTATTTAGTAATACATCCACTATTTTGGAAGAGGTTTCAATTGACTATGATGAGAACAAAGTTGCTACTTATGATGATTATTATGAAGACATGTATGCCATAAAGAGTAATACATCTTCTACGCTTTTGGATCATGAAAAGAATTCTTTATGTGATAGTTATATGGATGAATCTATTCATGATGCTACTGAAAATTACTATGAGTGAGGAACTTATGATTCATGATGCTCTTGTTATGTTTCAACTATTATATTTTATGCGAGCATCATTGAAATCATCATGCCTAGCTAAAAGGCATTAAAGAAAAGCGCTTGTTGGGAGACAACCCAACAATTCCACCTACTGTTTTTGTGTGTTCACATGATTATACTACTGTAGTAATCATGTTTTATTGCTTTTGTTTCTATAAAGTTCCAAGTAAAGCCTTTGGGATAGTTTGGGTGATAGTTGATTTGATCTTGCTGAAAAACAGAAACTTTTGTGCTCACGAAAATAATTCCCATTTTTAACATAAGAGTGATTTTGAGTTGATTATTTCTGTTGAAGATTAATAAACAAATTTCTCACGTTGTCCTAATTTTTCCAATTTTTTGGATTAGCAGAAGTATGGTTGGAGTACAGATTACTACAGACTGTTCTGTTTTTGACAGATTCTGTTTTCAATGCATAGTTTGCTTGCTTTCTAGTTTCTATGGCTTATATTGCACAATATAAAATGTGGAAATGATATTATATAGTAGGCGTTGTGTGGAAACAATTATGAATCTCGTCTTTGATAGTACCAAAGTGAAATGGTTTGCTCTTTATCATACTAACTATCTCACAAAGTTCCGTTAAGTTTTGTGTGATTGAAGTTTTCAAGTTTTGGGTGAGATGTTGATATGAGGAGAATAAGGAGTGACAAGACCCTAAGCTTGGGAATGCCCAAGGCACCCCAAGGTAATATTCAAGGAATATCCACTATGGGAATCAGGCACTTTGCCGTCAGCCATGGCTGACGGCAAAGGCATGCCAGGCTAATGGCAAAGACCTTTGCTGTCAGCAAGCAGACGGCAACAGGTCCAGCTGAATAGGCTACGGCAAAGGCCTCTTTGCCATCTGCTGGCGGATGGCAAAGATGCAAAGGCCTTTGCCATCTGCTGGCATATGGCAAAGAGCCTGGACGGCACACGTGGCAGTTCAGGTCCATTAAGTGGTTAACGGCGTGCTTTGCCATCAGCTGGCAGACGGCAAAGGCCTTTGCATCATGGCCGTCAGCTAGCGGACGGTAAAGATGCAAAGGCCTTTGCCCTCTGCTAGCTGACAGCAAATCTGCCAAATAGGCCAGCCCAGTACACCCCAGGTTGTACAGGTAGCTGCCACATGGCAGCTTTGCCGTCTGCTAGCGGATGACAAAGACCTTTGTCGTCTCCCAGCAGATGGCAAAGTGACTATATAGCCCTGATACGTCAATTTTGCATCATGCTTTTATATCGATATTTATTGCAGTATGGGCTGTTATTACAAATTATGTCACGATACTTATGCCTTTTCTCTCTTATTTTATAAGGTTTACACAAAGAAGGAGAATGCCGGCAGCTGGAATACTGGGCTGGAAAAGGAGCAAATATTAGAGACCTACTCTGCATAACTCCGAAAGTTCTAAGACTCAACGAAAGTCAGTTTTGGAATATATTAAAAAAAATGGGCGAAGAAAGCACCAGAGGAGGGCCACCCAACAGCCATGAGGGTGGAAGGCGTGCCTACCCCCCTGGGCGCGCCCCCTGCCTCGTGGGCCACCAGGCAGGCCCCTGACATCCATCTTCTGCTATATGGTGTCTTTTGCCCTGAAAAAAATCATAAGGAAGCTTTTGGGACAAAGCGCCGCCGTCTCCAGGCGGAACCTGGGCAGGACCAATCTAGGGCTCCGGCGGAGCTGTTCTGCCGGGGAAACATCCCTTCGGGAGGGGGAAATCGTCGCCATCGTCATCACCATCGATCATCTCATCGAGAGGGGGTCAATCTCCATCAACATCTTCACCAGCACCATCTCCTCTCAAACCCTGGTTCATCTCTTGTATTCGATCTTTGTCTCAAAACCTCAGATTGGTACCTGTGGGTTGCTAGTAGTGTTGATTACTCCTTGTAGTTGATGCTAATTGGTTTATTCGGTGGAAGATCATATGTTCAGATCCTTAATGCTATTCAATACCCCTCTGATTATGAACATGAATATGATTTGTGAGTAGTTATGTTTGTTCCTGAGGACATGGGAGAAGTCTTGTTATAAGTAATCATGTGAATTTGGTATTCGTTCGATATTTTGATGAGATGTATGTTGTCTCTCCTCTAGTGGTGTTATGTGAACATCGACTACATGACACTTCACCATGATTTGGGCATAGGGAAAGGCATCGGGAAGTAATAAGTAGATGATGGGTTGCTAGAGTGTAGTTTATGCGTTGCTCCGTAAGGGGCTGATTTGGATCCATATGTTTCATGCTATGGTTTGGTTTACCTTAATTCTTCTTTCATAGTTGCGGATGCTTGCGAGGGGGGTTAATCATAAGTGGGATGCTTGTCCAAGGAAGGTAAGTACCCAAGCACCGGTCCACCCACATATCAAATTATCAAAGTAGTGGACGTGAATCATACGAGCATGATGAAAACTAGCTTGACAGTAATTCCATGTGTCCTCGGGAGCGCTTTGCTTTATATAAGAGTTTGTCCAGGCTTGTCCTTTGCTACAAAATGGATTGGTCCACCTTTCTAAACCTTGTTTACTCTTGTTACTTGTTACCCGTTACGAATTACCTTGTCACAAAACTATCTATTACCGATAATTTCAGTGCTTGCAGAGAATACCTTACTGAAAACCGCTTGTCATTTCCTTCTGCTCCTCGTTGGGTTCGACACTCTTACTTATCTAAAGGACTACGATAGATCCCCTATACTTGTGGGTCATCAAGACTCTTTTCTAGCGCCGTTGCCGGGGAGTGAAGCGCCTTTGGTAGGTGGAATTTGGTAAGGAAACATTTATATAGTGTGCTGAAATTTACTGTCACTTGTTACTATGGAAAATAATCCATTGAGGGGCTTATTCGGGGTATCTTCACCCCAACCAGAAGTGCAAAGAGTTGCTCCTCAACCTACTGAACCTACTGAAAATATTTACTTTGAAATTCCTTCAGGTATGATAGAGAAACTGCTAGCTAATCCCTGTACAGGAGATGGAACATTACATCCCGATATGCACCTAATCTATGTGGATGAAGTTTGTAGATTATTTAAGCTTGCAGGTATGCCCGGGGATGTTGTCAAGAAGAAGGTCTTCCCTTTATATTTGATGGTAAAGGCATTGACATGGTTTAGGCTATGTAATGATATTGGATCATGGAATTACAACCGATTGAAATTGGAATTTCATCAGAAGTTTTATCCTATGCATCTGGTTCATCATGATATATATAATTTTTGGCCTCGTGATGGAGAAAGTATCGCTCAAGCTTGGGGGAGGCTTAAGTCAATGTTATATTCATGCCCCAATCATGATCTCTCAAGAGAAATTATTATTCAAATTTTTTATGCTCGACTTTCTCATAATGATCGCTCCATGCTCGATACTTCTTGTACTGGTTCTTTTATGATAAAGACTATTGAATTCAAATGGGATTTGTTGGAAAGAATTAAACGCAACTCTGAAGATTGGGAACTCGATGAAGGTAAGGAGTGAGGTATAGCCCCTAAGTTTGATTGTGTTAAATCTTTAATGGACACCGATGCTTTTCGTGAATTTAGCACTAAATACGGACTTGACTCTGAGATAGTAGCTTCCTTCTGTGAATAATTTGCTACTCATGTTTATCTCCCTAAGGAGAAGTGGTTTAAATATCATCCTCCCATTGAAGTGAAAGTAGTAGAACCTATTAAAGTTGAAGAAAAAACTATTACTTATAATGTTGATCCTATTGTTCCTACCGCTTATATTGAGAAACCACCTTTTCCTGTTAGAATAAAGGATCATGCTAAAGCTTCAACTGTGGTTCGTAAGAGTAATACTAGAACACGTACACCCCCTGAGCAAATTAAAGTTGAACCTAGTATTGCTATGGTTAAAGATCTCTTGGTCGA
Source organism: Triticum dicoccoides (assembly GCF_002162155.2). Taxonomy (NCBI): domain Eukaryota; kingdom Viridiplantae; phylum Streptophyta; class Magnoliopsida; order Poales; family Poaceae; genus Triticum; species Triticum dicoccoides. The sequence goes on from NW_021282325.1 coordinate 31,532, forward strand.
TAATATTGATGGGCATGTTATTTATTTCTATGATGAAGCTACTAGAATTGCTAGACCTGATACTAAAAATAAACATAGACCTGCTGTTGGCATGCCTGTTAACAGGCATGCTAACAGCAGGTCTATGTTTATTTTGGCTTATGTGATATGGGTGCTAGTGTGAGTGCAATACATCATTCCTTATACAAAGAAATTATGCATGATATTGCACCTGCTGAAATAGAAGGTATTGATGTTACTATTAAGCTTGCCAATGGAGACACTATTTCACCAATTGGGATTGTTAGAGATGTTGAAGTCTTGTGTGGGAAAATTAAATATCCTACTGATTTTCTTGTTCTTGGTTCCCCACAAGATGACTTTTGTCCTATTATATTTGGTAGACCCTTCTTGAATACTATTAATGCTAAGATAGACTGCGGAAAGGATGTTGTTACTGTTGGTTTAGGGGATATGTCTCATGATTTTAATTTTGCTAAATTTCGTAGACAACCCCATGATGAAGAATTGCCTAATAAATATGAAATTATTGGTCTTGCTTCTATTGCCATGCCTCCTAATGATCCTTTAGAACAATATTTGCTTGACCATGAAAATGATATGTTTATGAATGAAAGAAGGGAAATAGATGAAGTATTCTTTAAGCAAGGACCTGTTTTGAAACACAACTTGCCTGTTGAAATCCTAGGGGATCCTCCTCCACCCAAGGGTGATCCCGTGTTTGAGCTTAAATAGTTACCTGATACTCTTAAATATGTTGATCTTGATGAAAAGAAGATATATCCTGTTATTATTAGTGCTAACCTTTCAGAGCATGAAAAAGAAAAAATATTGAAAACTCTGAAGAAGCACCGTGCTGCTATTGGATATACTCTTGATGATCTTAAGGGCATTAGTCCCACTCTATGCCAGTGATGACCCACAAGTATAGGGGATCTATCGTAGTCCTTTTGATAAGTAAGAGTATCGAACCCAACAAGGAGAAGAAGGAAATGACAAGCGGTTTCCAGGATGGTATTCTCTACAAGCACTGAAATTATTGGTAACATATAGTTTTGTGATAAGGTAATTCGTAACAAAAGTAACTAAGGTGCAGCAAGATGTCCCAATCCATTTTATAGCAAAGGACAAGCTTGTACAAACTCTTATATAAAGCAAAGCGCTACCGAGGACACATGGGAATTTTTGTCAAGCTAGTTTTCATCATGCTCATATGATTCACATTCGTTATTTGATAATTTGATATGTGGGTGGACCGGTGCTTGGGTACTAGCCTTCCTTGGACATGCATCCCACTTATGATTAACCCATCTCGCAAGCATTTGCAACTATGAAAGAAGAATTAAGGTAAACCTAACCATAGCATGAAACATATGGATCCAAATTAGCCCCTTACAGAGCAACGCATCAACTAGGGTTTAAGCTTTTGTCACTCTAGCAACCCATCATCTACTTATTACTTCCCAGTGCCTTCCCCTAGACCCAAACAATGGTGAAGTGTCATGTAGTCGACGTTCACATAACACCACAAGAGGAGAGACAACATACATCTCATCAAAATATCAAATGAATACCAAATTCACATGACTACTTATAACAACACTTCTCCCATGTCCTCAGGAACAAATGTAACTACTCACAAATCATATTCATGTTCATAATCATAGGGGTATTAATATGCATTAATGATATGAACATATGATCTTCCACCGAATAAACCAACTAGCATCAACTACAAGGAGTAATCAACACTACTGGCAATTCACAGGTACCAATCCGAGGTTTTGAGACAAAGATCGGATACAAGAGATGAACTAGGGTTTGAGAGTAGATGGTGCTGGTGAAGATGTTGATGGAGACTGACCCCCTCTCGATGAGAGGATCGATGGTGATGAAGATGGCGACGATTTCCCCTTCCCGGAGGGATGTTTCACCGGTAGAACAGCTCCACCGGAGCCCTAGATTGGTTCCGCCTAGTTTGCGCCTCGAGACGGCGATGCTTCGTCCTGAAAGCTTCCTTATGATTTTTTCAAGGACAAAAGACACCATATAGCAGAATATGGGCACCGGGGGGTTGCCAGGTGGCCCACGAGGCAGGGGGCACGTCCAGGGGGCGTAGGGCGTTCCCTCCACCCTCGTGGACGGTGGGTGGCCTCCCTTTGGTGATTTCTTTGCCCAATATGTTTAATATATTCCAAAACTGACTTTCTTGGAGTTTCAAGACTTTTGGAGTTGTGCAGAATAGGTCTCTAATATTTACTCCTTTTCTAGCCCAGAATTCTAGGTGCCAGCATTCTCCCTCTTCGTGTAAACCTTGTAAAATAAGAGAGAAAAGGCATAAGTATTGTGACATAATGTGTAGTAACAGCCCATAATGCAATAAATATCAATATAAAAGCATGATGCAAAATGGACGTATCAACTCCCCAAGCTTAGACCTCGCTTATCCTCAAGCAAAAGCCGATATCGAAAAATATGTCCACATATTTAGAGATAGAAGTGTTGATAAAATAAAATATGGACAGGAGGGCATCATGATCATTCTTAGAACATCAACATATATATTGTCATATGATTTCTTATGCTTAAGTAACAATCTATTCACAATGTAAAGTATGAATCAGACACTTCATGGAAAACTAACAAACGATGATCTCAGTCCTTGAAGCAATTGCAATTTATCATAACATCGGAAAGTGTCAATGTAAGAGCTTTTCAGCAAGTCCACATACTCAACTATCATTTAGTCTTTCACAATTGCTAACACTCACGCGATACTTATGGGTATGAAGTTTCAATCAGACACGGAGAAAGATAGGGGCTTATAGTTTTGCCTCCCTACCTTTTACCTCAAGGGTAATGTCAACAATAATAATTTATGAAAACCTACATCCAATAGGATATATATATATATATATCAGGATCTTTCCAACACATAGTGCTTGCCAAAGGATAAAGTGTAAAAAGGAAAGGTGAAGATCACCATGACTCTTGTATGAATGTAGAAGATAAAAAATAAAAGATAGGCCCTTCGCAGAGGGAAGCAGAGGTTGTCATGCGCTTTTATGATTGGATGCACAAAATCTTAATGCAAAAGAATGTCACTTTATATTGCCACTTCTGATAAGGACCTTTATTATGCAGTCCGTCGCTTTTATTTCTTCCATATCACAAGCTCGTATAAAGTTTATTTTCTCCACACTAATAGATCATACATATTTAGAGGGCAATTTTTATTGCTTGCACCGATTACAACTTACTTGAAGGATCTTACTCAATCCATAGGTAGGTATGGTGGACTCTCATGAAAAAATTGGGTTTAGGGATGTTTGGAAGCACAAGTGAGGGAGTCCTGGACTAAGGGGTCCTCGGACAGCCGGACTGTATACTTGGTCCGGACTGTTGGACTATGAAGATACAAGATAGAATACTTCGTCCTGTGTCCGGATGGGACTCTCCTTGGCGTGGAAGGCAAGCTTGGCGATTCGGATATGTAGATTCCTTTCTGTGTAACTGACTTTGTACAACCCTAGTCCCCCCCGGTGTCTATATAAACCAGAGGGTTTAGACTTCTAAGGTTTAGCCACAATAATCATAACCTCATAGGCTAGACTTCTAGGGTTTAGCCATTATGATCTCGTGGTAGATCAACTCTTGTAATACTCATATTCATCAAGATCAATCAAGCAGGAAGTAGGGTATTACCTCCATAGAGAGGGCCCGAACCTGGGTAAACATTGTGTCCCCCACCTCCTATTACCATTAGCCTTAGACGCACAGTTTGGGACCCCCTACCCGAGATCCGCCGGTTTTGACACTGACATTGGTGCTTTCATTGAGAGTTCCACTGCGTCGTCATCAGAAGGCTTGATGGCTCCATCAATAATCTACAACAATGCAGTCCAGGGGGAGATCTTCCTCCCCAGACAGATCTTCATATTCGGCGGCTTCGCACTGCGGGCCAGCTCACTTGGCCATCTAGAGCAGATCGATAGCTACGCCCCTGGCCGTCAGGTCAAATTTGGAAGCCTGAATTTCGTGGCCGATATCCGCGAAGACTTGATCTTCGACGGGTTCGAGCCCATGACAGCTGTCCCCGGCCACCACGATGAACATGAACAAGATCTGTCATCTGGCCACGTGCAGGAGATAGCGCCTGTGACCGCCCTGGCCTTAAAGCCAGAGTGGACTGTGTCGTCCAAAGACGGGAAGCTCAACCCCGCCACGAAGGCCGCAGACTTAGCAGCGCTCGAGCCACACACAGACCCAACATCGGGCAAGGTTTGTGTCATCGGAACCTCGGACTTCTCTCCGACCATAGGTTCCGGATGGCGTGCATCCGCTTCCGTCGAACCTGATTGGGCGCCGATCTTGGAGTTCAGCTCCACGGACATCTTCCAGCACTCGCCCTTAGGCGATGTGTTAAACTCATTCAAATCCCTCTCCTTGTCGGAGGACTCTCGGCCGAACTATGTCCGACTCGAATGGGAAGCGGACGACAAAGAATTTCGTTTCCCAACCACCGCCCAGTTCATTGCCACCGTCGAGGACTTAACCGACACGCTCGATTACGGCTCCGAGGACATCAACGGTATGGATAACGATGCCGGAGAGGAGCAGGCACAAAAACCACCACCTTTAGGGTAGTGGACGGCTACATCGTCATACGATATATACATGGTGGACACACCAAATGAGAATGAGGCCGACGGTGATAACAACATGCCTGTCGATGAACCTCCTAAGCGCCGGCGTCCCAAGCGCTGACCTCGATCCGGCAAAAGGAAAAACAGCAACATTGTCACGGACAATGATGACAATCTGAACCAAGCCGAGGACCCCGCAGACCCAGCGTTGGAGCAGGGCGTGCGAGAGGACGGCGAACACACTCCAGAGATATTGTCCGACCACAGCGACGCCGAAGATAGCAATTACCAACCAGTCTCTGAAGAGGAGATCAGCCTGGGCGACGAAAAGTTCGTCATCCCAGAAGAACCATTAGAACAAGAACGCCTCTAGCAAAGGCTTATCGCCACTGCAAAGAGCCTGGAGAAGCAGAAGCAACAGCCTAAAGCCGCACAGGATACGCTCAACGACAGATGGAACGAAGTGCTAGACGCTGAGGAAAAATACGGCGGTAATCACCAAACAAAGAGCTATCCTAAACGTAAGCTGTTGCCCGAATTCGACAACGAGGCTATTGCGCCTATACCGCTGAAAAACAATACGGCCGACAGGCCGGACCAACCATCTCGTGGTCAAGACAGAGCGGCTAGCAATGCCGTACACAAGCCCGCACCCCTCCCCTTAAAGGAAGGAAGGTTGTGGTCCAGAACCAAAAACACGATCTATGTGAGAACCTAGACAAAAAGGCTGGCAAAACCAGGTCCATCTATGGATCCAGGGAACATGCTCCTACACAGGATCATGATTATCAAACCAAATATACCGGTCATTTACCGGCTCGGAACCAATACCGAACACTACAATCGTCGGACCCAATCCACGACACAGCCAGATACAGGGGTGCCGTACACCCCCTGTGCTTCACCGATGAGGTGATGGAACACGATTTTCCAGAAGGGTCCAAACCCATAAACATCGAGGCATATGATGGAACGACGGACCCTGCGGTTTGGATTGAAGACTTTATTCTTCACATCCACATGGCTCGCGGAGATGATCTCCACGCCATCAAATATTTACCCCTCAAGCTAAAAAGACCAGCTCAACACTTGCTAAAAAGCCTCCCTGAAAATTCCATCGGAAGCTGGGAAGAACTTGAGGATGCTTTCCGGGCCAATTTCCAAGGGATCTATGTCCGGCCCACGGATGTAGACAATCTAAGTCACATAATCCAACAACCCGGGGAATCAGCCCGTAAGCTTTAGAACCGGTTTCTCACTAAGAAGAACCAAATCGTCGACTGTCCGGACGCCGAAGCCCTAGCGGCCTTCAGACACAGTGTCCGAGATGAATGGCTAGCCAGGAACCTTGGCTAGGAAAAGCCAAGAACAATGGCAACCTTAACTACATTAATGACCCGCTTTTGCACGGGCGAGGACAGCTGGTTAGCCCGTAGCAGCACCAGCGGCCCTGGCACATCCGAAGTCTGGGTTGGCAATGAAAAACCACGACGCAACAAAAACAAATGTCGGAACAGTGAAGAAAGCCCAGGCAATACAGCGGTAAATGCCGGATTCCGGGGCTCTAGACCCGGTCAACGGAAGAATCCATTTAAAGGCAACAAAGACAATCCATCCAACCTGGATAAAATTCTAGACATGCCCTGCCAGATCCACGGCACGCCTGATAAACAAGCCAACCATACCAACAGAGAATCTTGGGTCTTCAAGCAGGCCGGAAAACTCAACACCGAACACAAAGGGAAGGAACCTCAGAGCAAAGACGAGGACTCGCCAGCCGAACATGGGGGGACAGAAGGAATTTCCACCGAAGATCAAAACAGTGAACATGATCTATGTCACTCACATCCCAAAGAGGGAGCGCAAACGCGCACTCTGAGATGTCTATGCCGTTGAGCCCGTCGCCCCCAAATTCAACCCATGGTCGGCTTGCCCGATTAGCTTTGATCACAGGGATCATCCGACTAGTATCCGTCATGGGGGTTTGGCTGCCCTAGTGCTCGACCTAATAATCGACGGATAACACCCCACTCGAGTCCTCATGGACGGCGGCAATAGTCTCAATTTGATATGTCAGGACCCTGTCTGCAAGACGGGGATAGACCCGTCAAAAATCAAGCCAAGCAGCACTACCTTTAAAGGAGTTATACCGGGTGTGGAAGCCCGTGATATGTCCCCAATGTATCTATAATTTTTGATTGTTCCATGCTATTATATTACCCCTTTTGGATGTTTATGGGCTTTATTTTACACATTTATATCATTTTTGGGACTAACCTACTAACCGGAGGCCTAGCCCGTATTACTGTTTTTTTGCCTATTTCAGTATTTCAAAGATAAGGAATATCAAACGGAGTCCAAACGGAATGAAACCTTCGGGAGCGTGATTTTCGGAATGAACGTGATCCAGAGGACTTGGAGTGCAAGTCAAGAAGCAGCCAAGGCAGCCACGAGAGGGGAGGGCGCTCCCACTATCAAGGGACACAATGTTTTACCCAGGTTCGGGCCCTCTCGATGGAGGTAAAACCCTACTTCCTGCTTAATTGATCTTGATGATATGAGTATTACAAGAGTTGATCTACCATGAGGTCGTATAGGCTAAACCCTAGAAGCTAGCCTATGATGATTATGATTGTGTCGCCACGGACTAAACCCTCCGGTTTATATAGACACGGGGGGGGGGGGGACTAGGGTTTACATAGAGTTGGTTACAAAGAAGGAGATCTAATATCCACATCGCCAAGATTGTCTTCCACGCAAAGGATAGTCCCATCCGAACACGGGACGAAGTCTTGAGTCTTGTATCTTCATGGTCCAACAGTCCGACCAAAGTATATAGTCTGGCTGTCCGGATACCCCCTAATCCTGGACTCCCTCAGTAGCCCCTGAACCAGGCTTCAATGACGATGAGTCCGGCGCGTAGATTGTCTTCGGAATTGCAAGGCGGGTTCCGTCTTCGAATACTCCAAAGCAGATTTAAGGATTGCGTCCGGCTCTGTGAGATAATTTCTGCACACCATTGTAGAGGGCATAACACTTCACAAATATGATCTGCTGATAATTTTCCTTGCGGGGTGCTCTTACGCCATGGCCAATCTCAATACGAACCGGTTTTTTGGCCTGCCTCGACACGCGTCACAAGGCGGTTTTATTGGCACACCTTGCCAAAGCAGAGATCGTGTTCCCCATATTGCGGGATCCTCCATCAATACGAGCGCGTGCAACCCCACAACGCTCGTTGGTATGACTCCGTGTTTTTAGGTAAGTACCAAGAGGTTATGCTGAGGACGCTTGATATTCACCCCCTTTATAGAGGGGTCGAGGCCTATCCCTCGTTTCTACCACGCTTGCGCCTTTCCGCATCTCGAGTTCCAACACCCGAAGCCCAAGCTTAAGCACTTCGAATCTTCAATCATGTCCGGATTCAACCTTCAAGGCTGGTGGATGGCCTCCTCCATCACAGAGGAGGACATCACGAAGCTTAGGGATGTCAGATACCTGACCGCCGACATCAAGCACAGGCTTCCTGCTCTAGGGCAGGTCATCCCTACTCCCGAGCCCAACGAGAGCGTCGTATTCGTTTCCCAGTTCCTCCGTGGCTTAGGCTTCACCCTTGATCCCTTTGTGAGAGGGCTCATGTTCTATTACAGACTAGATTTCCATGATCTAGCTCTAGACGCCATCCTTCACATCTCGTCTTTCATCGTTGTGTGCGAAGCCTTCCTCTATATCACCCCGCACTTCGGCTTATGGCTCAAGACCTTCAATGTGAAGCCAAAGATGATCGAGGGGCGACACGCATAGTGCGGAGGTGCTGTAATAAGCAGGAACGCCGATGCCCCATGGCCAGAGGGCTTCTTCCCGGAGGTGTCCGATCTATGGCAGCGGAGGTGGTTTTACGTCACGGCTCCCAGAGGCACAAAGTGGGTTGCTGTCCCTGACTTCTGTTCGGGCCCTCCGCCTCAACTGGCGTCATGGGCCAATGTAGGACTGGATTGGGGGCCTGCTAATGATGTACCAATATTGCAGAGCCGTATCAGGGAGCTTCTTGAGAGGGACATTTGCCTTGTCAGCGTAATTCAGGTAATCCTCGTCCGACGGATGTTGCCGTGCAAACGCCGGCCACTCCGGATGTGGGAGTTCAATCCAGAAGGTCCGCAGACTATTCTGCACTTCTTTGGCAAGACGGGCCTTCTAGAACACGAAGATCTATCCGGGGAGAAAAGTTTTGCCCTGGACCACATTGTAGTTGATGATTGAAGGAGCCATCAAGCTTTGCAGCAACGACACAGAGGAACTCTCAATGAAAGCACCAATGTCGGTGTCAAAACCGGCGGATCTCGGGTAGGGGGTCCCGATCTGTGCGTCTAAGGCTAATGGTAACAGGAGGCAAGGGACACGATGTTTTACCCAGGTTCGGGCCCTCTCAATGGAGGTAAAACCCTACTTCCTGCTTAATTGATCTTGATGATATGAGTATTACAAGAGTTGATCTACCACGAGATCGTATAGGCTAAACCCTAGAAGCTAGCCTATGATGATTATGATTGTGTCGCCACGGACTAAACCCTCCGGTTTATATAGACACCGGAGGGGGCTAGGGTTTACACAGAGTCAGTTATAAAGAAGGATATCTAATATCCGGATCGCCAAGTTTGTCTTCCACGCAAAGGAGAGTCCCATCCGGACACGGGACGAAGTCTTGAGTCTTGTATCTTCACGGTCCAACAATCCAGCTATCCGTATACCCCCTAATCCTGGACTCCCTCACCCACCCCTACAGGGAGCGCCCCCTGTCTCGTGGGCCCCTCGGGCGGCCACCGATGTACTTCTTCCTCCTATATAAGCCTACGTACCCCGAAAACATCCAGGGAGCCAACGAAACACAATTTCCACCGCCGTAACCTTCTGTATCCGCAAGATCCCATCTTGGAGCCTTCGTCGGCGCTCCACCGGAGGGGGAATCGACCACGAAGGGCTTCTACATCAACACCATAGCCCCTCCGATGAGTTGTGAGTAGTTTACCACAGACCCTCGGGTCCATAGTTATTAGCTAGATGGCTTCTTCTCTATTTTTGGATCTCAATACAATGTTCTCCCCCTCTCTTGTGGAGATCTATTCGATGTAAACTCTTTTTGCGGTGTTTGTCGAGATCCGATGAATTGTGGGTTTATGATCAAGTTTATCTATGAGAAATATTTGAATCTCGACTGAATTCTTTTATGTATGATTGAGTTATCTTTGCAAGTCTCTTTGAATTATCAGTTTGGTTTGGCCTACTAGATTGATCTTTCTTGCCATGCGAAAAGTGCTTAGCTTTGGGTTCAATCTTGCGGTGTCCTTAACCAGTGACAGAAAGGGTTGCAAGGCACGTATTGTATTGTTGCCATCGAGGATAAAAAGATGGGGTTTATATCATATTGCATGAGTTTATCCCTCTACATCATGTCATCTTGCTTAATGTGTTACTCTGTTCTTTATGAACTTAATACTATAGATGCAGGCAGGAGTCGGTCGATGTGTGGAGTAATAGTAGTAGATGCAGGCAGGAGTCGGTCTACTTGTTGCGGACGTGATGCCTATATACATAATCATGCCTAGATAATCTCTAATTATTCGCTTTTCTATCAACTGCTCAACAGTAATTTGTTCACCCACCGTAATACTTATGCTATCTTGAGAGAAGCCTCTAGTGAAACCTATGGCCCCCGGGTCTATCTTTTATCATATAAGCTTTCAATCTACTTTTATTTGCATCTTTACATTTTGCATCTATATTATAAAATACCAAAAATATATTTATCTTATCATATTATCTATATCAGATCTCACTTTCGCAAGTGGCCATGAAGGGATTGACAACCCCTTTATTGCGTTGGTTGCGAGTTCTTTCTTTGTTTGTGTAGGTGCGTGGGACTTTTGAGGAGCCTCCTACTGGATTGATACCTTGGTTCTCAAAAACTGAGGGAAATACTTAGGCTACTTTGCTGCATCACCCTTTTCTCTTCAAGGAAAACCAACGCAAGCTCAAGACGTAGCAGCCCGTTGCATGGGCTCTCTAACATTGGATGTTGTATTCGGCTCCCCCGACAACTTTTGAAGCGAAGAACTATTCTTCGAAATTGCTCCGTTCCGAAGCGGCTATCATGCATTACTCGGAAGAACGACCTTCGCCCGTTTTAATGCAGTCTGCATTATGCTTATCTGAAACTCAAAATGCCTGGACCACATGGCGTCAACACGGTCAGCGGAAATACGGAGCGCTCCGTTCGTACAGAAGAATACATGGCAGCCCTTGCAATCGAAGCACAAAACGGCCTATTCAAGACAAGCAGCTCATCGGTCTTTAAGACCGCGGACCCAGCCAAATGTATCCGGTGCACACCTCAGTGCGGCAACTCAGATAAACCTGAACTCGATTAGCAGCTACGCCCCCATCGACTGCCCCATAAGGAGACAACACACGTGCCACTTATACATAAATATACATTCAAAACTCCTTGGGTGGCGACGGGGGCACACTGCACACAAAGTCCATAGTTCGGCTCGACCCTATTCGGACTCCAGAAGCTATATTTCATAGTTCATTAAAACGAACCAGCTTTACTTACGGCCACACTAGATTCTTTTACCTGGGTTTTTCCTTTCTACAGATGGCCATCAGACTATACCCTTCAAGGACACTTCACAACGGAGACAAAGGCGCAGACGTGCAGCAAGGCCCCGTATTAAGGTTTCTTTTTTAGATTAAGACCTTATGTAAACATTTTTTTATCTCTTTTTGTTTTATACTTTCCTGGCATGTAAAATGTCCAAGAAAGATATCGGCATTATCTGTAAATGTACGGCTCGCCGTACTAAAGTGGATGTTATAGAAGCAGCTTGGTTCGTATTGTGTTTTGATATTCATGCTCTCACCTCCTGCGCTCTTCCCCCACTCAGGTCGCCATACGTGCCTTGATACCAGGGTCTATCATCAGGGGTTGTATTCAGCCCGGTGTATATTGAAAAGTCCGGACACCTGTAGGGAGTGTTCGGCGTCGCGAGTTTGGCCTTATATGCATCAGCTCCGAATCATGTCTTTGGTCAATAGTTGGGTTGCTTGGCTCCTGTGCTTACTACCTTACATTCCGCTATATTGGCTAGGGTAGTAAAGGGAGAACTACTGCGATTGTGTCTTGGATCGTCCGGATGAGCACCTTAGTAGAGAAAGCCGAAAACTGACTGTCATGATTTGGCGAGAGCTGGTCAACCACTTGACGACTCATCGGTATCTTCGCGATTCCCTCTGTGTTAAACGAAGGCCCGTCCTTCTGGTCACGTATGTACACGCACCGTATTCGGATAACCGCGGACATACCAGGGGCTATATAGTAGCCCCACCGTCAAACTCCTATTGCTAAGTGAAAGTGTTAAAGCTCTATAGTCCGATTGCCTGGTTCGATGCACTAACACCTCCTTAACGGACCAAGACGTTGGGTCAAATGTGATCAAGTGTTTTTCTGAACACCCCCGCGTTATACGCGAGGGGGCTGAAGCCGACGACTACAAACTTTCAGATTGTATATATAAAAAAGACGGCCGCACAGGAGGCACCAAAACTTTTCGGGCAAAAAGTATAAAAACATAGCCTTAAATATATCATAATATTGTCATTACAATTTTGATACACTTTACTCGAACATAATATTTTTTGAGCACTGACTCTCTATTAAGCGGGCACCCTCTAGGACATCTTCAAAGTAATGTTCTGGCATGTTAAGGTCCTTGCCTTCGGGTGGACTCTGCGCTGCAATATCGGTGGCCTTCATCTTCGCCCAGTACATCTTGACACGACAAGGGCCATCCTTGCACCTTCTATGCACGTTGACCGCTTCACAACGTCGATACGCGACACCGCATTAACAAGTTGCCGCACCGAACCGAAATAACTATTCAAATTGGGTTCAGTTGGCCACAGCCGGGCTATGACGTCCTTCATGGCAGTGCCGGACATCTTGTGGAGCTCGGACCAATGGGCCATCTGTTCGTTCAACAGTGGATGCTTCGGCGCGTCAAACTGTGACGAAAATAGCTTTTCCGTCGCATGTCCTTCTTGCGCGTGGAAAAACTGATTCGCATTGGCAGCACTCTTCGGCGGGTCCATAAAGGCGTCTGGAGAACTCCAGAGTTGATTAAGCGGCACATACTTCGGATCGCCAAACTTAGTTTGCAATAAAAAGGGCTTACCAGCTGTGATCTCCCCAGCTTGTCTGATCTCCTCCCGAGCTGCTCTAGACTCAGACCAGGCTTCCTTCGCCTCTTGTAAGGCCTTGTCAAGAATTGCCTCTTTGGCTTTGTTATTTTTCTCAAGAACTTGGCATTGGCTAGTGGCATTCTTCAGCTCAAGTGCCATGGTAGATATCCTTTCGTCGCACTGACACCGAGTAGTCTGCTCGGCTTTTAATCCGGCAGCCGCATTACTCATCCTGGCTTGCTCCTTGGCCCGGGCAAGTTCCGCCCGAAGGGTTTCAACTGCGGCGGCACTATCTGTAGTTATGCATATACAAATAATCAGTATCACGCTCATTTTATAATACTAGCGAGTACTGAATGCCCCAAAGACATACCATGCGCCTCGTCGAGCCACCTGTTAATAAGCGTGATGTCATCATCCACCACATCAACTTTCTGCTTCAGATGTGCTACCTCGGTAGCTTGGGCAGTCACCACGGATGTAACAACCTGTGTTTCAATTAGTCGGATCATTTCCTGGGCATATATTTTTGATCCTCTTATCGCATCCCTTTGGATGTCAACCAGAGTCTCAGGGGCTACTATCTATACACAGGTGCAATTTGCACTTACAATATAATTGAAATTACACTACGTACCTCGAAGCCTCTTAGTAGGCTAGAAAAGGCTTCATTCAATCCGCTTTGCGCGGACCGAACTCTTTCAAACACCATACCCATCAATGTATGATGTTCCTCTGAGACGGAGGCATGTTGAAATATGTCCATCAATGTATCCGGCGCCTCCGGATCCGGAACAGGTAGCGTCATCCCTTGGACATTGGATAGTCCGGGACTTTTGTTGTTCCCTATAGGGGCCACACACCCCGAACCCTGGGTGGCCAAAGTATTACCTTCGGCCCCGGTCTTCACTGCCCCTTGCGCCACTTGCAGATCGGGAAAGATCCTCCGGGATGACACCTCGGTGTCAGCTACCTTATCAGGCAGGGAGATCTATGGAGGCGTCTTGCTCTCCATCATCTCCGGAAGAAGATCCCCTGAAGAGGAGGACTGTTGGGGAGGGCTGCGTGCCGGACTACAAACATGTGTTTAAAATATTACCCTTACAGCCAGGAAAGAACGGGACGTGTTTAAAAAACACTCTGATTCACTTACGATTCGGCTAAGGGCCCATCATTGTGGGGTCACTGCATGTCAACATCACCCCCTAACTGTTATACCTTCCCTCGCTTAGAAGCTTCTCTTTTCGAGTCTTCGGAGGCGGCCGTTTTCTACCCACGAGGAGAAGGGATGTCAGTTCGCCCTTTCCTTCCACCTTTGGAAGTGGAAGTTCCAATCTCCCCGGACAAATTGCCTGGTGTGCCTCCAGAATGGAGGCTGCCTTGGGCCTCTTCGTCCTCCTCCTTATCTTCCCCTGCCGGCACTTGATATGGCGCCAGAGCCATCATCCTTGTTAATACCAGATCGGCACAGTCTTCAGGAAGTGGAGGCGAACACCTAATTCTCTCCGCCTTCTTTAGCCAGCCCTGGCCGAGTAGAGTTTTATCAGTACATTGTCATGAATAATTTGACAAAACCATGTTCGGGGGTCAAGTACTTACCGGAGTATCTGGATGGTTGCAGTCAAGGCCGAGGTCTTCTGTAGTATCCGACCACTATTTTCATGTGCCAAAGAATAAATTCCACATCCCTCTGAGCATTGTGCCAGAGAAGTGTTGAAGGGTCCGTGGACCTTCCGGATTGAACTCCCACATACGTAAAGGACGTCATTGGCACAAAAGGATCCAACGGATTAGCATTACTTGGATTACATTGGTGAGACAGGTGTACTTTTTAATGAGGCTCCGAATGCGACTTTGCAACGTCAGCACTTCATCAATAGATCCCCAGTCCAGCCCCTTGTTAATCCACGATGCAAGATGTAAAGGAGGGCCAGATCGAAACGCGGGTGTAGCTGCCCACTTTTTACCACGGGGTTCGGTAATGTAAAACCACTCCCGTTGCCATAAGTCGGAAGATTCTGCGATAGAGCCCTTTGGCCAAGGAGAAGTGGTAAGCTTGCTTATTAAAGCGCCTGTGCACTCCGCTTGCTTCCCATCGATTATCTTCGGATTCACGATGAAGGTTTTAAGCCATAAGCCAAAGTGTGGGGAAATCCGGAGGAAGGCCTGACACGTGATGATGAACACCGAGATATGAAGGAAGGAGTCTGGAGCTAGATCATGGAAATCCAGCCCGCAATAAAACATAAACCCTTGAACAAAGGGATGGAGAGCAAACCCAAGCCCTCAGAGGAAGTGAGAGATGAACACAACCCTCTCATTGGATCTGGAAGTGGGAATAACCTGCCCTCGAGCAGGGAGCCTGTGGAGGATTTCCGCAGTCAGGTACCTTGCCTCCCTGAGCTTTGAGACATCCTCCTCTGTGACAGAAGAGGCCATCCACCGGCCTTGAAGGCTGGATCCGGACAAGGCTGGAGGCTCGAAGCGACTAGATGGACCCTTGAGTGTTGGAACTTGAGGTGGGAGGTAGAGGGAAGAACTAGCATGGAAGAAAAAGGACAGGCCTTAGCCCCTTTATAAAGGCACGGAATATCAAGCGTCCCCTCCGTGGCCTTAAAACATACCTATTCCTGAGGAATCATGCCAACAGAATGGTTGGGTTACCCACGCCCATGTTGATGAAAATCCCGCAATAAGGGGACATGATCTCTGCTTTTACAAGACGTGCCAATAAAAAACGCCTCCCGAAACATGGAGTGGCAGGCTAGAAAGCGATTCAAAATAATGGCCGGGTAATGACGTAATGTCGTGCTACTAAAATTGTCAGCGGATTGGACTCGTAAATATTATACTCTCTACGGTTGTTTGTGGAACTTGTTTTGCAGAGCCGGACATGATTCTTGTGTTCGAGATCTACTTTGAAGTATTTGGAGAAGGAGCCCGCCTTGCAATGCCGAAGACAATCTGCGCGCCGGACTCATCGTCATTGAAGCCTGGTTCTGGGGCTACTGAGGGAGTCCTGGACTAAGGGGTCCTCGGACAGCCGGACTGTATACTTGGTCTGGACTGTTGGACTATGAAGATACAAGATAGAAGACTTCATCCCGTGTCCGGATGGGACTCCACTTGGCGTGGAATGCAAGCTTGGCGATTCGGATATGTAGATTCCTTTCTCTGTAGCCGACTTTGTACAACCCTAGTCCCCCCCGGTGTCTATATAAACCGGAGGGTTTAGCCACAACAATCATAACCTCATAGGCTAGACTTCTAGGGTTTAGCCATTACGATCTCGTGGTAGATCAACTCTTGTAATACTCTTATTCATCAAGATCAATCAAGAAGGAAGTCGGGTATTACCTCCATAGAGAGGGCACGAACCTGGGTAAACATTGTGTCCCCTGCCTCCTATTACCATTAGCCTTAGACGCATAGTTCGGACCCCCTACCCGAGATCCGCCGGTTTTGACACCGACAACGAGTAGTATCTCTGCTTGGTGCACAGAATTTGGCTAGCATGAGGGGGAAAGGCAAGCTCAACATGTTGGATGATCCATGACAATATAATTTATTTCGGATATAAGAAAACATAACTCATTATGTTGTCTTCCTTGTGCAACATCAACTTTTTAGCATGTCATATTTTAATGAGTGCTCACAATCATAAAATATGTCCAAGATAGTATATTTATATGTGAAAACCTCTCTTTCTTTATTACTTCCTATTAATTGCAACGATGACCAAAACTATGTTTGTCAACTCTCAACAACTTTTATTCACCATACTCTTTATATGTGAAGTCATTACTCTCCATATTCAAGGTCATAGCAAGATAGCAAAATCCCTCAACTCAAAACTAATCTTTATTATATATAGATCACATACTCAATTACAAAGATAGATATCAAAAAAAAACTCAAAGCTAGATCAAACTAAAACTTTATTCTACTAGATCAAGATATAACCAAAAGGATCGAACTAAGAAAAGCGGTAAAGATAGAAGTGTGATGGTGATACGATACCGGGGCACCTCCCGCAAGCTTGGCAGTTGCCAAGGGGAGTGCCCATACCCATGTATTTATGTCTCTTTCTTCGGAGGTGGTGATGATGGAGTTGTTGATGATGGGGTATCGCACATTGAGCGTAGTAGGTTCTCCAACTTGCGGATAATGCCCTTGAGTGGGGTGATATGCTCTTGTGATACGTCTCCAACGTATCTATAATTTTTGATTGTTCCATGCTATTATATTATCTGTTATGGATATTTAATGGGCTTTAATATGCTCTTTTATATTATTTTTGGGACTAACCTATTAACCGGAGGCCGAGTGCCAGTTTCTGTTTTTTTTCCTATTTTAGAGTTTTGCAGAAAAGGAATACCAAACGGAGTCCAAACGGAATGAAACCTTCGTGATGATCTTTCTTGGACCGAAAGCAAACCAGAAGACTTGGAGTAGAAGTCTGAAACGCCACGAGGTGTCCACGAGGCAGGAGGGCCCGCCCAAGGGGGTAGGTACGCCCCCGCCCTCGTGGGCCCCTCGTAGCTCCATCGACGTACTTCTTTCACCTATATATACTCTTATACCCTAGAAACATTAGGGGGAGCCACGATACCACTTTTCCACCGCCGCAACCTTCTGTACCCATGAGCTCCCATCTTTGGGCCTTTTCCGATGATCTGCCGGAGGGGGAATTGATCACGGAGGGCTTCTACATCAACACCATTGCCTCTCTGATGAAGCGTGAGTAGTTTACCACAGACCTTTGGGTCCATAGTTATTAGCTAGATGGCTTCTTCTCTCTCTTTGATTCTCAATACAAAGTTCTCCTTGATGTTCTTGGAGATCTATTCGATGTAATATTCTTTTGCGGTGTGTTTGCCGAGATCCGATGAATTGTGGATTTATGAACAAGATTATCTATGAATATTATTTGGTTCTTCTCTGAATTCTTATATGCATGATTTGATATCTTTGCAAGTCTCTTCGAATTATCGGTTTAGTTTGGCCTACTAGATTGATCTTTCTTGCAATGGGAGAAGTGCTTAGCTCTGGGTTCAATCTTGTGGTGTCCTTTCCCAGTGACAGTAGGGGCAGCAAGGCACGTATTGTATTGTTGCCATCAAGGATGAAAATATGGGGTTTGTATCATATTGCTTGAGTTTATCCCTCTACATCATGTCATCTTGCTTAATGCGTTACTCCGTTCTTATGAACTTAATACTCTAGATGCATGCTGGATAGCGGTCGATGTGTGGCGTAATAGTAGTAGATGCAGAATCATTTCGGTCTACTTGACACGGACGTGATGCCTATGTTCATGATCATTGCCTTAGATGTCTTCATAATTATGCGTTTTTCTATCAATTGCTTGGCAGTAATTTGTTCACCCACCGTAATACATGCTATCTCGAGAGAAACAACTAGTGAAACCTATGGCCCTCGGGTCTCTTTTCTACATATTACGTCTCTTTTCCATTATATCGCATCTCGTTTACTATTTTGCAATCTTTACTTTCCAATCTATACCACAAAAATACCAAAAATATTTACCTTACTATTTTTATTAGATCTCACTTTTGCGAGTGATCATGATGGGATTGACAACCCCTTTATTGCATTGGTTGCAAGGTTATTGATTGTTTGTGCAGGTACTAGGTGACTTGTGTGTCGTCTCCTACCTGAGGGAAATACTTACGCTACTTTGCTGCATCACCCTTTCCTCTTCAAGGGAAAACCAACGCATGCTCAAGAGGTAGCATCTTGCAACAAAATATTTTCACATGTGAGATACTTGTTTTGTATGCGAACTAGCTCAATCATCTTGAAAGCTTCAATTTCAGTAGAGGTGAGATGATTGTAGCAAGGTTGAAAGAAGCCTTCTTCTTCTACTGCCGGGACTTGCTCCTCTGCGGCTTCCTTGATGTTGTCACCTTCCTTGATTTCCCTGATTTCTTCTCGCTTCGTCTCTATCTGTATAGCCAAGCATCGTCACCCACATTGTTGGAGGAGGGGGACGACATGATGCCTGACCTTGAGAAACTCTGGCAGAAAATAGCTCAAAACAAAAATAGAGGATCTCGTCCTGGTACAGTGGTCAAAACCTTCGGGCGATTATATAATGAATTTTAACCGACCAAAAGAAGTATTGTGCAAGAAAACGGAGTTCGGAGGGCACAAGAGGTGTCCACGAGGTAGGGGGCGCCCCCAGGGGGGTAGGGCGTGCCCTCCACCCTCGTGGATGCCTCGTGTCTCCTTCGGACTACTTCTTATTTTCCTAATTTTTTAAATATTCCAAAACGGAGAAAAATTGCTATTTGAGCAGTTTTGGAGTCGGTTTACTTATGGTACCACATACCTATTCCTTTTCGGAGTCTGAAACATTATGGAAAGTGTCACTTATATACTCCTCCGGGGTTACGGTGTCAATAAAATTGGTTTCAACATTTATGGGATTACCTGAGATATAATGTTTGATTCTTTGACCGCCCACCACCTTCGGATTTGTGCCTTTGGCGTTGTTGAATTTTATGGCACCGGAACGATAGACCTCCTCGATAACGTAAGTACCTTCCCATTTAGAGAGAGGTTTTCCTGCAAAAAGTCTTAAATGAGAGTTGTATAGCAGAACATAATCACCTACATTAAACTCACGCTTTTGTATCCTTTTGTCATGCCATCTTTTAGCTTTTTCTTTAAACAATTTGGCATTCTCATAGGCCTTGGTTCTCCATTCATCAAGTGAGCTAATGTCAAATAGCCTCTTCTCACTGGCAAGTTTGAAATCGTAATTGATCTCTTTAATAGCCCAATATGCCTTATGTTCTAGTTCGAGAGGTAAGTGACATTCTTTTCCATAAACCATATTATACGGAGACATACCCGTAGGATTTTGATATGCCGTTCTATAAGCGCATAATGCATCATCAAGTTTCTTGGACCAATTCTTTCTAGATCTATTAAAAGTCTTTTTTAAAATCAATTTAATATCTCTATTACTCAATTCTACTTGACCACTAGATTGTGGGTGGTATGGAGATGCAATTCTATGATTAACATCATACTTAGCAAGCATTTTACGAAATTCACCATGAATAAAATGTGAACCACCATCAGTCGTTAAATATCTAGGGACTCCAAACCTTGGAAAAATAACTTCTTTAAGCATCTTAATAGAAGTGTTATGATCAGCACTACCAGTTGGAATAGCTTCTACCCACTTAGTAATGTAAGCAACCCCAACTAAAATATATGTATACCCATTAGAGGAAGGAAAAGGTCCCATATAATCAAAGCCCCAAACATCAAACGGTTCAATAACAAGTGAATAGTTCATAGGCATTTCTAGACGTCTACTAATATTACTAATTCTTTGATATTCATCATAAGACAAGACAAACTTACGGGCATCTTTGAAGAGAGTAGGCCAATAAAAACCGGATTGCAATACCTTATGTGCAGTTCTATATCTAGCGTGGTGTCCTCCATATGCCTCAGCGTGACACTTGCATAGGATCTGTTCCTGTTCATGCTCAGGTACACAACTTCTAATAACACCATCCACTCCTTTATAAAGGTGTGGGTCATCCCAAAAGTAATGTCTTAAATCATAGAAAAACTTTTTCTTTTTCTCATATGTGAAACTAGGCGGTATAAATTTAGCAACAATGTAATTAGCATAGTCAGCATACCATGGAGCATTACGAGAAGCATTTATGATAGCTAATTGTTCATCAGGAAAGTTATCATCAACAGGTAGTGGGTCATCAAGAACATTCTCTAACCTAGATAAGTTGTCTGCGACGGGGTTCTCAGCTCCTTTTCTATCAATAATATGCAAATCAAATTCTTGTAGCAAGAGAACCCATCTAATAAGTCTAGGTTTAGCGTCTTTCTTTTCCATAAGATATTTAATAGCAGCATGATCAGTGTGAACAGTTACTTTGGAATCAACAATGTAAGGTCTGAACTTATCACAAGCGAACACAACCGCTAAAAATTCTTTTTCAGTAGTAGCATAATTTCTCTGGGCACTATCTAGAGTTTTACTAGCATATTGGATAACATTTAATTTCTTATCAACTCTTTTATCCTAGAACCGCACCTACAACGTAATTACTAGCATCACACATAATTTCAAAGGGTAAATTCCAATCAGTTGGCTGAATAATAGGTGCAGAAATCAAGGCTTTCTTAAGTATTTCAAATGCTTCTACACAATCATCATCAAAGACAAAAGGAACATCTTTTTGTAAGAGATTAGTCAGAGGCCTAGAAATTTTATAGAAGTCTTTAATAAACCTCCTATAAAAACCGGCATGACCAAGGAAACTTCTTATACGTTTGATGTCCTTAGGACACAACATCTTTTCAATAGCATCAACTTTAGCTTTATCAACTTCAATACCTCTTTCAGAAATTTTATGCCCCAAAACAATACCTTCATTAACCATAAAGTGACACTTATCCCAATTTAAGACAAGATTAGTTTCTTCACATCTCTGCAAAACTCTATCAAGGTTGCTTAAGCAATCATCAAAAGAAGTTCCATACACGGAGAAATCATCCATGATAACCTCAACAATCTTTTCACAAAAGTCAGAGAATATAGCAGTCATACATCTTTGAAAGGTAGCAGGTGCATTACATAAACCAAAAGGGATACATCTATAAGCAAAGGTACCGAAAGGGCAAGTTAAAGTGGTCTTATCTTGATCCTCTTTTGACACATGTATTTGAGAGAAACCAGAATAACCATCTAGAAAGAAAAAATGTGTATGTTTGGATAGTCTTTCTAGCATTTTATCAATAAAAGGTAGAGGATAATGATCTTTTCTAGTAGCTTTATTTAATTTGTGAAATCAATTACCATTCTATAACCTGTAACAATTCTTTGTAGGATCAATTCATCATTATCATTAGGAACAACAGTAATACCTCCCTTCTTAGGGACACAATGGACATGACTTACCCACTGACTATCAGCAAGAGGATAAATTATACCTGCCTCCAGAAGCTTTAGTATTTCATTTCTTACCACTTCTTTCATTTTAGGATTTAACCGTCGTTGGTGATCAACAACTGGTTTAGCGTCCTTCTCCAATTTTATTTTGTGCTGGCATAGAGTGGGACTAATGCCCTTAAGATCATCAAGAGTATATCCAATAGCAGCACAGTGCTTCTTCAGAGTTATCAATAATTTCTCTTCTTCATGCTCTGAAAGGTTAGCACTAATAATAACAAGATATATTTTCTTTTCATTAGGATAAGCATATTTCAAAGTATCTGGTAATTATTTAAGCTCAAACACAGGATCTCCCTTGGGTGGAGGAGGATCCCCTAGGATTTCAACAGTCAAGTTGTGTTTCAAAATAGGTTCCTGTTTAAAGAATACTTCATCTATTTCCCTTCTTTCATTCATAAACATATCATTTTCATGGTCGAGAAAATATTGTTCTAAAGGATCATTAGGAGGCACGACAATAGAAGCCAGACCAATAATTTCATCTTTACTAGGCAATTCTTTATCATGGGGTTGTCCACGGAATTTAGCAAAATTAAAATCATGAGACATATCCCCCAAACAACAGTAACAATATCCTTTTCGCAGTCTATCTTAGCATTAACAGTATTCAAGAAGGGTCTACCAAATATAATGGGACAAAAGTCATCTTGTGGGGAACCAAGAACAAGAAAATCAGTAGGGTATTTAATTTTCCCACACAATACATCAACATCTCTAACAATCCCAATTGGTGAAATAGTATCTCTATTGGCAAGCTTAATAGTAACATCAATATCTTCTATCTCAGCAGGTGCAATATCATGCAGAATTTCTTTGTATAAGGAATGAGGTATTGCGCTCGCACTAGCACCCATATCACATAAGCCATGATAACAATGATCTCCTATTTTAACAGAAACAACATGCATGCCCAGAACAGGTCTATGTTTATTTGTAGTATCAGGTCTAGCAATTCTAGCAGCTTCATCACAGAAGTAAATAACATGCCCATCAATTTTATCGACCAAGAGATCTTTAACCATAGCAGTACTAGGTTCAAATTTAATTTGTTCAATGGGTGTAAGTGTTCTAGCATTACTCTTATGAACCACAGTTGAAGCTTTAGCATGATCCTTTATTCTAATAGGGAAAGGTGGTTTCTCAATATAAGCGGTAGGAACAATAGGATCAACATTATAAGTGATAGTCTTTTCTTCAACTTTAATAGGTTCTACTACTTTTACTTCGATGGGAGGATGATATTTAAACCACTTATCCTTAGGGAGATCAACATGAGTAGCAAATGATTCACGGAAAGAAGCTACTATCTTAGAGTCAAGTCCATATTTAGTGCTAAATCCACGAAAAGCATCGGTATCCATAAAAGATTTAACACAATCAAACTTAGGTGTTATACCTGACTCCTTACCTTCGCCGAGTTCCCAATCTTCAGAGTTGTGTTTAATTATTTCCAATAAATCCCATATGAATTCAATAGTATTCATCTTAAAAGAACCAGTACAAGAAGTATCGAGCATGGAGCGATTATTGAGAGAAAGCCGAGCATAAATTTTTTGAATAATAATTTATCTTGAGACCTCATGATTGGGGCATGAATATAACATTGACTTAAGCCTCCCCCAAGCTTGAGAGATACTTTCTCCTTCGCGAGGCCAAAAATTATATATTTAATTACGATCATGATGAACCAGATGCATAGGATAAAACTTCTATTGAAATTCCAATCTCAATAGGTTGTAGTTCCATGATCCAATATCATCACATAGCCTAAACCATGTCAATGCCTTTCCCTTCAAAGATAAAGGGAATACCTTCTTTTTGATAACATCCTCGGTCATACCTGCAAGCTTAAACAATCCACAAACTTCATCCACATAGATTAGGTGCATATCAGGATGTAATGTTCCATCTCCTGTATAGGGATTAGCTAGCAGCTTCTCCATCATACTCGAAGGAATTTCAAAGTGAATATTTACAGTAGGTTTAGTAGGTTGAGGAGCAAATCCTTGCTCTTATGGTCGGGGTGAAGATACTCCAAACAAGCCCCTCAAAGGATTATTTTCCATAGTAACAAGTGAAAGTAAATTTCAGCAAACTATATAAATGTTTCCTTACCAAATTCCACCTACCAAAGGCGCTTCAGTCCCCGGCAATGGCGCCAGAAAAGAGTCTTGATGACCCACAAGTATAGGGTATCTGTCATAGTCCTTTCAATAAGAGTGTCGAACCCAACAAGGAGCACAAGGAAATGACAAGCGGTTTTCAGTAAGGTATTCTCCGCAGGCACTAAAATTATTCGTAACAAAAAGTTTTGTGATAAGGTAATTCATAACAAAAGTAACTAAGGTGTAGCAAGATGGCCCAATCCATTTTATAGGAAAGGACAGGCCTGGACAAATTCTTACATAAAGCAAAGCGCGCCCGAGGACACATGGGAAGTTTTGTCAAGCTAGTTTTCATCATGCTCATATGATTCGTGTTCGTTACTTTGATAATTTGATATGGGGGTGGACTGGTGCTTGGGTACTGCCCTTCCTTGGAAAAGCATCCCACTTATGATTAACCCCTCTCGCAAGCATCCGCAACTACGAAAGAAGAATTAAGGTAAACCTAACCATAACATGAAACATATGGATCCAAATCAGCCCCTTACGAAGCAACGCATAAACTAGGGTCTAAGCTTCTGTCACTCTAGCAACCCATCATCTACTTATTACTTCCCAATGCCTTCTCCTAGGTCCAAACAATGGTGAAGTGGCATGTAGTCGACGTTCACATAACACCACTAGAGGAGAGACAACATACATCTCATCAAAATATCGAATGAATACCAAATTCACATGACTACTTGTAACAAGACTTCTCCCATGTCCTCAGGAACAAACGTAACTACTCAAAAATCATATTCATGTTCATAATCAGAAGGGTATTAATATTCAGTAAGGATATGAACATATGATCTTCCACCGAATAAACCAACTAGCATCAACTACAAGGAGTAATCGACACTACTGGCAACCCACAGGTACCAATATGAGGTTTTGAGACAAAGATCGGATACAAGAGATGAACTAGGGTTTGAGAGGAGATGGTGCTGGTGAAGATGTTGATGGAGATTGACCCCCTCTCGATGAGAGGATCGATGGTGATGATGATGGCAATGATTTCCCCTCCCAGAGCGATGTTTCCTCGGCAGAACAGCTCCGCCAGAGCCCTAGATTGGTCCCGCCTAGGTTCCGCCTCGAGACGGCGGTGCTTCGTCCCAAAAGCTTCCTTATGATTTTTTCGAGGGCAAAAGACACCATATAGCAGAAGATGGGCATCGGGGGGTTGCCAGGTGGCCCACGAGGCAGGGGTGCAACCAGGGGGTATGGCGTGCCCTCCACCCTCATGGACGGTGGGTGGCCCCCCTCTGGTGCTTTCTTCACCCAATATTTTTAATATATTCCAAAACTGAATTTCGTGGAGTTTCAGGACTTTTGGAGTTGTGTAGAATATGTCTCTAAGATTTACTCCTTTTCCAGCCCAGAATTCTAGCTGTCGGCATTCTCCCTCTTCCTGTAAACCTTGTAAAATAAGAGAGAAAAGGCATAAGTATTGTGACATAATGTGTAGTAACAGCCCATAATGCAATAAATATCAATATAAAAGCATGATGCAAAATGGACGTATCAGCCACCACAAAATAAAATTGGAAAAAGATGCTAAACCAGTTGTTGATCATCAACGGCGGTTGAATCCTAAGATGAAAGAAGTGGTAAGAAATGAAATACTAAAGCTTCTAGAGGCAGGTATAATTTATCCTGTCGCTGATAGTCAGTGGGTAAGTCTTGTCCATTGTATCCCTAACAAGGGAGGTATTACAGTTGTTCCTAATGATAAGGATGAATTGATCCCACAAAGAATTGTTACAGGTTATAGAATGGTAATTGATTTCCATAAATTAAATAAAGCTACTAGAAAAGATCATTACCCTCTACCTTCTATTGACCAAATGCCAGAAAGATTATCCAAACATACACATTTTGCTTTCTAGATGGTTATTCTGGTTTCTCTCAAATACCTGTGTCACAAGAGGATCAGGAAAAGACCACTTTTACTTGCCATTTTGGTACTTTTGCTTATAGACATATGCCTTTTGGTTTATGCAATGCACCTGCTACCTTTCAAAGATGTATGACTACTATATTCTCTGACTTTTGTGAAAAGATTGTTGAGGTTTTCATGGATGACTTCTCCGTTTACGAAACTTCTTTGGATGATTGCTTAAGCAACCTTGATCGAGTTTTGCAGAGATGCAAAGAAACTAATCTTGTCTTGAATTGGGAGAAGTTCCACTTTATGGTTAATGAAGGTATTGTCTTGGGGCGTAAAATTTCTGAAAGAGGTATTCAAGTTGAAAAGCTAAAGTAGATGCTATTGAAAAGATGCCTCGTCCTAAAGATATCAAAGGTATAAAAAGTTTCCTTGGTCATGCTGGTTTCTATAGGAGGTTTATTAAAGACTTCTCCAAAACTTCTAGGCCTCTAACTAACCTCTTGCAAAAAGATATTCCTTTTGTTTTTGATGATGATTGTGTAGAAGCATTTGAAATACTTAAGAAAGCCTTGATTTCTGCACCTATTGTTCAGCCACCTGATTGGAATTTATCCTTTGAAATTATGTGTGATGCTAGTGATTATGCTGTAGGTGCTGCTCTAGGACAAAGAGTTGATAAGAAATTAAATGTTATCTAATATGCTAGTAAAACTCTAGACAATGCCGAGAGAAACTATGCTACTATTGAAAAAAGAATTTTTAGCAGTTGTGTTCGCTTGTGATAAGTTCAGACCTTATATAGTTGATTCCAAAGTAACTGTTCACATTGATCATGCTGCTATTAAATACCTTATGGAAAAGAAAGATGCTAAACCTAGACTTATTAGATGGGTTCTCTTGCTACAAGAATTTGATTTGCATATTATTGACAGAAAGGGAGCTGAGAACCCCGTTGTAGACAACTTGTCTAGGTTAGAGAATGTTCTTGATGACCCACTACCTATTGATGATAGCTTTCCTGATGAACAATTAGCTGTCATAAATGCTTCTCGTACTGCTCCATGGTATGCTGATTATGCTAATTACATTGTTGCTAAATATATACCACCTAGTTTCACATACCAGCAAAAGAAAAAAATTCTATGGTTTAAGACATTACTTTTGGGATGACCCACACCTTTATAAAGGAGTAGATGGTGTTATTAGACATTGTGTACCTGAGCATGAACAGGAATAGATCCTAGACAAGTGTCACTCCGAGGCTTATAGAGGACACCACACTGCAGATAGAACTGCACATAAGGTATTCCAATCTGGTTTTTATTGGCCTACTCTTTTCAAAGATGCCCGTAAGTTTGTCTTGTCTTGCGATGAATGTCAAAGAATTGGTAATATTAGTAGACGTCAAGAAATTCCTATGAACTACTCACTTGTTATTGAACCAGTTGATGTTTGGGGCTTTGATTATATGGGACTGTTTCCTTCCTCTAATGGGTATACACATATTTTGGTTGATGTTGATTACGTTACTAAGTGGGTAGAAGCTATTCCAAATAGTAGTGTCGATCATAACACTTCTATTAAGATGCTTAAAGAAGTTATTTTTCCGAGGTTTGGAGTCCCTAGATATTTAATGACTGATGGTGGTTCACATTTTATTCATGGTGCTTTTTTTAAAATTCTTGCTAAGTATGATGTTAATCATAGAATTGCATCTCCATACCATCCTCAGTCTAGTGGTCAAGTAGAATTGAGTAATAGCGAGATTAAACTGATTTTGCAAAAGAATGTTAATAGATCTAGAAAGAATTGGTCCAAGGAACTTGATGATGCATTATGGGCCTATAGAACTGCATATAAAAATCCTATGGGTATGTCTCCGTATAAAATGGTTTATGGAAAAACATGTCACTTACCTCTCGAACTAGAACATAAGGCATATTGGGCTATTAAAGAGCTCAATTATAATTTCAAACTTGCCAGTGAGAAGAGGCTATTTGACATAAGCTCACTCGATGAATGGAGAACCCAAGCCTATGAGAACGCCAAATTGTTTAAAGAAAAAGTTAAAATATGGCATGACAAAAGGATACAAAAGTGCAAGTTTAATGTAGGTGATCATGTTTTGCTATACAACTCTCGTTTGAGATTTTTTTGCAGGAAATCTTCTCTCTAAATTAGAAGGTCCTTACATTATTGAGGAGGTCTATCGCTCTGGTGCCATCAAAATCAACAACGCCGAAGGCACAAATCCAAAGGTGGTAAACGGTCAAAGAATCAAACATTATATCTCAGGTAATCCCATAAATGTTGAAACCAATGTTATTGACACCGTAGCCCTGGAGGAGTACATAAGGGACACTTTCCAGAATGTTTGAGACTCCGAAAAGGAATAGGTATGTGGTATGGTAAGTAAACCGACTCCAAAAATGCTCAAATAGCAAATTTTCTCTGTTTGGCATATTAAAAAAATTAGGAAAATTAAAAGCAGTCCAAAAGAGACACGAGGCATCCACGAGGGTGGAGGGCGCGCCCTACCCGCTTGGGCACGCCCCCTGCCTCGTGGCCACCTCGTGTACCCTCCGGACTCCATTTTCTTGCACGTTACTTCTTTTAGTCAGTAAAAATTCATTATATAATCTCCCGAAGGTTTTGACCATCGTACCACAACAAAATCCTCTGCTTTTGTTTCGAGCTGTTTTTCTGACAGATCTAGATCATCACGACGTCTCCAAGCGCCCCCAAGGACAAGTTTTTCGAGAAGGTCATCAACCCTTACCTTGCAGAGGTGCTGCAACACCCTCAAACCATTGAGATGCGTGAGGGGGTGCTGCACATCCGTGATGTTGAGACCGAGGAGGACCGGCAGCATGGAGACAAGACTCAAAGCAATGGATCAACAAGTTTTCAAGTGCCAAGGGATGGTGGAACACGAACTCAACGCCAATCACATGATGATCGCGGAGTTCACTAACAACCACAAGATGGATGCCAAGAACATTGGGGAGACCATCTTCAAGCTTCACGAGAAGATCGAGCACCTCCAAGCCCATATCTATGACCTGCAAAACCAAAACTGCAAGTATGAATATAGATTCAAGAGGATGAGTTGGGCTGTAGATTTGAGGATCCCGAAGACTCGATCATACTTCTATGATGGTGAGCCTATGCCTTGGAAGATGGACGACAAGCCTACAGCATCAACAACTCCATCATCACCACCTCTGAAGAAAGAGACATAAATACATGGGTATGGGCACTCCCCTTGGCAACTACCAAGCTTGGGGGAGGTGCCCCGGTATTGTATCACCATCACACTTCTATCTTTACCGTTTTTCTTAGTTCGGTCCTTTTGGTTATATCTTGATCTAGTAGAATAAAGTTTCAGTATGATCTAGCTTTGAGTTTTGTTTTGATCTCCATCTATGTAATCGAGTCCGTGAGCTATATATAATAAAGATTAGTTTTGAGTTGAGGGCTTTGTTATCTTGCTATGATCTTGAGGGAATAAAAGAAAGATTAAAAATAAATAAAAAGATCATATTGATCTTATGGAGAGTAATGACTTCACATATAAAGAGTTTGATGAATAAAAGTTGTTGAGAGTTGACAAACATAGTTTTGGTCATCGTTGCAATTAATAGGAAGTAATAAAGAAAGAGTGGTTTTCACATATAAATATACTATCTTGGACATCTTTTATGATTGTGAGCACTCATTAAAATATGACATGCTAAAAACTTGATGTTGGACAAGGAAGACAACATAATGGGTTATGTTTCCTTATATCCGAATAAGTTATATTGTCATGGACCATCCAACATGTTGAGCTTACCTTTCCCCCTCATGCTAGCCAGATTCTTTGCACCAAGTAGAGATACTACTTGTGCTTCCAAACAACCCTAAACCCAGTTTTGCCATGAGAGTCCACCATACCTACCTAAGGATTGAGTAAGATCCTTCAAGTAAGTTGTCATCGGTGCAAGCAATAAAAATTTCTCTTTAAATATGTATGATCTATTAGTGTGAAGAAAGTAAGCTTTATACGAGCTTGTGATATGGAAGAAATAAAAGCGACAGACTGCATAATAAAGTTCCCTATCACAAGTGGCAATATAAAGTGACGTTCTTTTGCATTAAGATTTTGTGCATCCAACCATGAAAGTGCATGACAACCTATGCTTCCCTCTGCGAAGGGCCTATCTTTTATTTTTACCTTCTACCCTTATACAAGAGTCATGGTGATCTTCACCTGTCCCTTTTTCACTTTATCCTTTGGCAAGCACTATATGTGTTGGAAAGATCCTAATATATATACATCCACTTGGATGTAAGTTTACATAAACTATTATTGTTGACATTACCCTTGAGGTAAAAGGTGAGGGGGCGAAACTATAAGCCCCTATCTTTCTCTATGTCCGAATGAAACTTCATACTCATAAGTATCGTGTGAGTGTTAGCAATTGTGAAAGACTAAATGATAGTTGAGTATGTGGACTTGCCGAAAAGCTCTTATATTGATTCTTTCCGATGTTATGATAAATTGCAATTGCTTCAATGACCGAGATTATAGTTTGCTAGTTTTCAATGAAGTTTCTGATTCATACTTTGCATTGTGAGTAGATTGTTACTTTAGCATAAGAAATCATATGACAATATATATGTTGCTGTTCTAAGAATGGTCATGATGCCCTCATGTCCGTATTTTATTTTATCGACACCTCTATCTCTAAACATTTGGACATATTTTTCGATATCGGCTTCGCTTGAGGACAAGCGAGGTCTAAGATTGGGGAAGTTGATACGTCCATTTTGCATCATGCTTTTATATTGATATTTATTGCATTATGGGCTGTTACTACACATTATGTCACAGTACCTATGCCTTTTCTCTCTTATTTTATAAGGTTTACATGAAGAGGCAGAATGCTGGCAGCTAGAATTCTGAGCTGGAAAAGGAGCAAATATTAGAGACCTATTCTGCACAACTCCAAAATTCCTGAAACTCCATGAAAGTCAGTTTTGGAATATATTAAAAATATTGGGTGAAGAAAGCACCAGATGGGGGCCACCCACGCTAGGAGGGTGGAGGGCGCGCCCTACCCCCTGGGCGCGCCCCCTACCTTGTGGGCCACCTGGCAGGCCCCCGACATCCATCTTCTGCTATATGGTGTCTTTTGCCCTGGAAAAAAAATCTTAAGGAAGCTTTTGGGACGAAGCGACGCCATCTCGAGGCGGAACCTGGGCAGGACCAATCTAAGGTTCCGGCAGAGCTGTTTTGTAAGGGAAACATCCCTCTGGGAGGGGGAAATCGTCGCCATCATCATCACCATCGATCCTCTCATCAAGAGGGGGTCAGTCTCCATCAACATCTTCACCAGCACCATCTCCTCTCAAACCCTAGTTCATCTCCTGTATCCGATCTTTGTCTCAAAACCTCAGATTGGTACTTGTGGGTTTCTAGTAGTGTTGATTACTCCTTGTAGTTGATGCTACTTGGTTTATTTGGTGGAAGATCATATACTCAGATCCTTAGTGCTATTCAATACCCCTCTGATTATGAACATGAATATGATTTGTGAGTAGTTACGTTTGTTCCTAAGGACATGGGAGAAGTCTTGTTATAAGTAATCTTGTGAATTTGGTATTCGTTCGATATTTTGGTGAGATGTATGTTGTCTCTCCTCTAGTGGTGTTATGTGAACAACGACTACATGACACTTCACCATTATTTGGGCCTAGTGGAAGGCATTGGGAAGTAATAAGTAGATGATGGGTTGCTAGAGTGACAGAAGCTTAAACCCTATTTTATGTGTTGCTTCATAAGGGGCTGATTTGGATTCATATGTTTCATGCTATGGTTAGGTTTACCTTAATTCTTCTTTCGTAGTTGCGGATGCTGACGAGGGGGGTTAATCATAAGTGGGATGCTTGTCCAAGGAAGGGTAGTACTCGAGGACCGGTCCACCCACATATCAAATTATCAAAGTAACGAACGCAAATCATAAGAGCATGCTGAAAACTAGCTTGACAGTAATTCCCATGTGTCCTCAGGAGCGCTTTGCTTTATATAAGAGTTTGTCCAGGCTTGTCCTTTGCTACAAAAAGGATTAGGCCACCTTGCTTCACCTGTTTACTCTTGTTACTTGTTACCCGTTACGAATTTCCTTATCACAAAACTATCTATTACCGATAATTTCAGTGCTTGCAGAGAATACCTTACTGAAAATCGCTTGTCCTTCTGCTCCTCGTTGGGTTCGACACTCTTACTTATCAAGCCCTTTTTCCTGTTTTTTCCTAAATTCATTCAGTTTGACAAGATTTCACATATCATACCAACAATAAGTTTCCAACAACATATACAACATGAACATATACAACTTTCCAACAACATACAATGGTTTCCATACATACATATCCAACAAGTTTGCAACAAGTTTCCATAAACAAAAAGGAAGCACAAGCACAAGTAAAAGTTTGCAACAAGTTTCCATCAATGCAAGCTTCCCCATCTCAAGCAAATCTGCAAACTAGGAAATATGAAAGTTAGAAGAAGAAGAGTAGCTAGAAGGAAAATAAGAAGAAGAAGAAGAAGAAGATAGGTAAAAATGCCATTTCTTCTTCTTCTTCTCCTTCTTCTCCTTCTTCTCCTTCTTCTTCTTCTTCTTCTTCTTCTTCTTCTTCTTCTTCTTCTTCTTCTTCTTCTTCTTCTCCTTCTTCTCCTTCTTCTCCTTCTTCTTCTTCTGCTTCTTCTTCTTCTCCTTCTCCTTCTTCTTCTTCTCCTTCTTCTTCTTCTCCTTCTTCTTCTTCTCCTTCGTCTTCTTCTCCTTC
>NW_021282326.1:0-950 GCF_002162155.2 Triticum dicoccoides
AGGGAATGGAAAAGACCATTCCTGAAGTGTTCTCGATGCTGAAGTCAGCAGAGGCTGAAATCAAGAAAGAACATCAAGTGTTGATGGTCAATAAGACCACTAAGTTCAAGAAGGGCAAGGGTAAGAAGAACTTCAAGAAGGACGGCAAAGATGTTGCCGCGCCTGGTAAGCCAGTTACCGGGAAGAAGTCAAAGAATGGACCCAAGCCTGAGACTGAGTGCTTTTATTGCAAGGGGAAGGGTCACTGGAAGCGGAACTGCCCCAAATACTTAGCGGATAAGAAGGCCGGCAACACCAAAGGTATATTTGATATACATGTGATTGATGTGTACCTTACCAGTAATCGTAGTAACTCCTGGGTATTTGATACCGGTGCCGTTGCTCATATTTGTAACTCACAGCAGGAGCTACGGAATAAACGGAGACTGGCAAAGGACGAGGTGACGATGCGCGTCGGGAATGGTTCCAAAGTCGATGTGATCACCGTCGGCATGCTGCCTCTACATTTACCTACGGGATTAGTTTTGAACCTTAATAATTGTTATTTAGTGCCAAGTTTGAGCATGAACATTGTATCAGGATCTCGTTTAATACGAGATGGCTACTCATTTAAGTCTGAGAATAATGGTTGTTCGATTTATATGAGAGATATGTTTTATGGTCATGCTCCGATGGTCAATGGTTTATTCTTAA
Organism: Triticum dicoccoides; assembly: GCF_002162155.2. Taxonomy (NCBI): domain Eukaryota; kingdom Viridiplantae; phylum Streptophyta; class Magnoliopsida; order Poales; family Poaceae; genus Triticum; species Triticum dicoccoides. The sequence goes on from NW_021282326.1 coordinate 694, forward strand.
TGAATCTCGAGCGTAATATTACACATGTTCATAGTGTATATGCCAAAAGATTTAAAGTTGATAACGATAGTCCCACATACTTGTGGCACTGCCGCCTTGGTCACATTGGTGTCAAGCGCATGAAGAAGCTCCATGCCGATGGACTTTTAGAGTCTCTTGATTATGAATCGTTTGACACGTGCGAACCATGCCTCTTGGGCAAAATGACCAAGACTCCGTTCTCCGGAACAATGGAGCGAGCAACCAACTTGTTGGAA
>NW_021282327.1:0-1375 GCF_002162155.2 Triticum dicoccoides
CGTTTTACATGTTTACAATATCCCGAGGAGAGACGGGTTGCTGCTGCTGTTTGTGCTTTCACTAGTTTTGCATGTGTATGGTGGTCTGAACATTGTAGATTATATCCTATTCCCGCTACTTGGGCTGCTTTGAAAACTGCTATGCGTACTCGTTGGGTTCCACCATATTATCAACGTGAATTGCTTCAAAAATTACAGCGTTTAAGACAAGGAAAAAATTCTGTAGAAGAATATTATCAGGAATTACAAACTGGCATGATTAGATGTGGTATTGTTGAGGAGAATGAAGCTATGCTTGCACGTTTTCTGGGTGGATTAAATAGAGAGATTCAGACCATTCTAGACTATAAGGAGTATACTAATATCACTCGTTTATTCCATCTTGCTTGTAAAGCTGAACGTGAAGTGCAGGATCGACAAGCATTGGCGCGAACTAACTTTTCTGCAGGCCGACCTTCATCATGGACACCGCGTGCATCTTCTACTTCAACTACACCAGCACCTCAATTAGGTGCCTCCTCCAGTCGTGATACAAGAAAACAGGCACAACCACCATTATCTGCCAAGAGCGCACCTGCTGGGCCTGCACAGAGTTCTTCTTCTTCCATGGCATCAACAGGGCACACAAGTGATATTATTTGTCGTCGTTGTAAGGGAGGAGGTCATTATGCGAGAGAATGCAAATCTCCGCGTGTGATGATTGCTATCGCGGATGGTGGATATGAGTCCGCTAGTGACTATGATGAGGAGACTTTGGCTCTTATTACACGTGAAGAACATGGTGGAGATGATTCTGATCATGAGACGCAATACATGGCTCCTGAAGACGCTGACAGGTATGAAACTTTAGTTGCTCAACGTGTTTTGAGTGTGCAGGTCACACAAGCTGAGCAAAATCAGAGGCACAATTTGTTCCATACCAAGGGAGTTGTGAAAGAACGTTCTGTGTGCGTCATCATAGATGGAGGGAGCTGCAACAACTTGGCTAGCATGGAGATGGTGGAGAAGCTTTCTCTCACCACAAGACCACATCCACATCCTTACTACATCCAATGGTTCAACAACAGCGGCAAGGTTAAGGTAACACGTACTGTTCATGTGCATTTTAGTATATCTACATATGCTGATTATGTTGATTGTGATGTGGTACCTATGCAAGCATGTTCCTTATTACTTGGTAGACCATGGCAATTTGATAAAAATTCTGTACACCATGGTAGAAACAATCAGTATACTCTTGTTCATAAGGATAAAAATATTACTTTGCTTCCTATGACTCCTGATTCTATTTTGAAAGATGATATTCATAGAGCTAATAAAGCACAACAAGAGAAGAATAAGAGTGAAAATCAGATTGTGGCAAAAGAATTTGAGC
>NW_021282328.1:0-1452 GCF_002162155.2 Triticum dicoccoides
ATTTTTAGTGAATACACAAACAATTTTTTGACAGGATGTGCATACACTTACAATATTCGTAAACATCAGAACTGAATGAATGTTTATTTTGAAAATATCCAAACAACTCTTGTGATAGTCATAAACGTTAATATTGGAACCGATAACTATGATATTAATTTGTGTTCCATCTGCTGCATGTGACGGTGACACATAATTTATAGATCTGGCCTCCCCAGTTTTGAATGGCACCACCCAGATGTCGCATGTTTGTGGTCGTAGGTGCACGGTATCAATATGACGAGTCAGAATCAAAATTGAATTGAAATGAAAATAGTTGCTCAGCTAAAAAATGTTTACTCTCCTGTTTGCAACGCACAGAAACCATGCATTTGTAAGAACTTTCTCTTATATTGAGCATTCCAGAATATCCACACAATGCTTTATACCACCTACACTTTTGGATTGAACAAGTGTCGCGTCCACAACGACCTAGCTCAAGCCCACCGGATTATTCACACCATGCCTTAAACCATGATTATTCACACATATCAGGGAGAGAGAGGGTCTGAGAGAGAAGGTTTTATTTGTACTTTTATAGTTTTGGTTTGGCCCACTTGTAAGTGTGTGCAAGAGGGGTGAGAGAGAGTCTTTTTTCCTTTTTCTAGTTTGGCCCCACAAGTAAGTGAGTGAGAGAGGGGGTGAGATAAAGAGTTTTGTCCTTTGATTTTTCAGAGTGGGTCCCGCATGTCAATGACATAAGGAGGCAGGGCAATGATGTCCATAAAACGTCTAGTAGACGCTCAACGAGCTTTGGTAAGGCGAAAAGCACACAAAAGGGCATTTCTACAAGGGGAACTAACGACAGAGGGGCAAATTTGAGTATGCATCGAAATTAGGGGCAAATCTGAGTAGTGGATTCGAGTAAGGGGCACAAATGTAAATGTCCATATCTTTTAAACCGCAACTTCAATTTTAACATGTTATATGTGGAATTTGATTAGAAAGATGTGTAGAATTTGAATATGATGTTATTTTAAATGTCAAATATTTTTAAATGCTATTTATATTGCAACCTAATCAATAAAGCATAATTCGTCTTCATTTTGGACGCGGATCCATATTACAAGTTAACACGCGGCACACAATGTTATGTGATGTTTGGCAAGGAGTGAGCTAGGTAAATGATTATAGTGAGTCTAGTATAATCCATCGGCTTGTTGTATTTGCACCGAGTTCTCCCTTTGTACATATACCATGATCTAACAACCTACGTATGTAATTTTTCTTGGTGAAAACCACGCGGGTACTTACCAATGGACTGAACATTTGTTTTTTAGTGAATACACAAACAATTTTTTAACAGGATGTACATACACTTACAATATTCATGAACATCGGAAGTGAATGAATGTTTATTTTGAAAATATCCAAACAATAATTGTGATAGTCATAATACTTAATATTGGAACC
>NW_021282329.1:0-643 GCF_002162155.2 Triticum dicoccoides
TTAAATTTTATGAAATTTGAAATGGGGATTGCTCAAACCCTAGCATTAAAGGAATTCACTAGGTTCATCCTAAAATACTTTCAAGTAAGTCCAAAGGGCTTTCAAAAATGTTCATGATTTTTGACAAAGGTGAAAAGCCTCTACCAAAAATGATGCCAATATTTTTGGGCCATTATGGATTTTTGAATAATCCATATTGTATTTGAATTGGGGCATTTAAATACTATTAATATTTTTAAATGCTCCAACAATTCTGAAAATAGTTAAGGGCCTCTGTAATAATTCATTTAATGGCCACAATTATTTGCAGGATTTATTAAAATGATTTGTGCTATAAACTAAATCAGAAACAAAACTACAGAAATAGAAAAGAGAAACAAAATAGAAAAAAAGGGAAGAGAAACCTTACCTGGCGCCCCAACCGGCCCAGCTCCCCCCCCCAGCCGGCCCAGCCCACCTCCTCCTCCTTTGTCCTCTTCCTCCTCTGCCAGGAGGACGAACAGAGGCGAGGCGTGGCGCTCGCCGACGCTGCCTCGGCCACCTCCTGCTTCCCCCCCTAGCCACCTCCTGCTTCCTCTCGTTGCCCTGGACCCCGTCCGCGACGCCACGCACCCCCCCCCAGGCCTCTCACTCTCTCCCCGAG
>NW_021282330.1:0-1136 GCF_002162155.2 Triticum dicoccoides
CAAGACTTACATCAGATCCTACATATATGCATATTATCAAGAAGGGTTGGTGGAGTTATTGCAGCAAGCCAGCTTTGACTCTTGGCTAGACTATCCTACGATACTCCAACTTGAAATGGTTTTGCGCACACGAGTCCACTACTCACCACTTCAATACACTACCGAGGATCCGCCTCCGTCTTCCTACGGAAGAGCCATCCTCGGCACTCACACTTATCTTGCGGCTTTTAGCAGTTTCCATTTACTTGTCTATGAACTGTATAGGCAACCAAGTAGTCCTTTACCGCGGACGCGGCTATTCGAATAGATCATGATAACCCTGCAGGGGTGTACTTCTTCATACATGTTTCCACCACTTAGCGTCTGCACACGATATGTGCTCGGCAGACTTCAAGCGAAAACCGACGTGGGTGTAGACCACGACCTACCTAAACACTTAAGCCTCTAGTCCAGGTTTATCGCCTATTCAGGTTCCATCCGCAGGGAGTCCGGCCGAGGTTTCCCATACGGCCCCGAACGATGTGAACAGGGTTCCCGAGATACCTAACGGGTATTCGGTACACCGTGCCACGTACCTACCGCATCACAGCTCATCCCTATGGTCAGCGCTGTCCACGGCCTCCAGTAGGCTACAAACACCAGAAACTACTTGCAACTCCTGGACAGAGAGCTAGGGTGAATAAGAAGTCGAGCGGGGTCATATTTCAGGGCCCAATGCATGGTAGTAGCTGTATCTTAAATCACACATACAGATCTCAGTGCTTAAGGTCGGCTTCAATGAAACAACCCACCATGTACTCCTACATGGCCTCTCATCGATACCTTTACCAAATCGTGTTCACCACACCACTCTCATTTCTGACATAATCATTTCACTCTAGCCATCACCCAGATGAACCAGACCTGACACAACTCTAAGCATAGCAGGCATAGCAAGGTAGGAACAACACATACATATGGCTCAATCAACTCCTACACATGCTAGTGGGATTCATCTAGTTACTGTGGCAATGACAGGTCATGCAGAGGAAATGGGTTCAACTACCGTAGCACACAGCAGTTTGAAACGCGTTGTCTTAATGCAGTAAAAGAGAGCAGGAGCGAGAACATGGGATTGTATCGATATGATCAAATGG
>NW_021282331.1:0-1720 GCF_002162155.2 Triticum dicoccoides
AGTTGGAATGTATGCTTTGATGATGATCAAAGATTTGGGGTTTGTACAAAGTTTACGAGAAACTTGTATTTCCAAAGAAGTGAGTGGGAGCACTATAGAATTTCTGATGAGTATATGTTGTTGACATATTGTTGATCAGAAATGACGTAGAATTTCTGGAAAGCATATAGGGTTATTTTGAAAGTGTTTTTCAATGGAAAGCCTGGATTAAGCTACTTGAACATTGAGCATCAAGATCTATAAGGATAGATCAAAACGCTTAATAGTACTTTCAAATGAGCACATACCTTGACATGATCTTGAAGGTGTTCAAGATGAACCAGTCAAAGAAGGAGTTCTTGCCTGAGTTGTAAGGTACGAAGTTAAGACTTAAAGCTCGACCATGGCAGAATAGAAAGGACGAAGGTCGTCTCCTATGCTTAAGACATAGGCTCTATAGTATGCTATGCTGTGTACCGCACCTGAAGTGTGCCTTGCCATGAGTCAGTCAAGGGGTACAAGAGTGATCCAAGAATGGATCACATGACAGCGGTCAAAGTTATCCTTAGTAACTAGTGGACTAAGGAATTTTTTCTCGATTATGGAGGTGGTAAAAGAGTTCGACGTAAAGAGTTACGACGATGCAAGCTTAACACCTATCCGGATAGCTCTGAGTAGAGATACCGGATACGTATAATGGAGCAACAATTAGAGTAGCTCCAAGTAGAACAGTTATTTGGAATAGCTCCAAATAGAGCGTGGTAGCTGCATCTAGGAGATGACATAGAGATTTGTAAACCACACACGGATCTGAAAAGTTCAGACCCGTTGACTAAAACCTCTCTCACAAGCAACATGATCAAACATAAAACTCATTGAGTGTTAATCACATAGTGATGTGAACTAGACTACTGACTCTAGTAAACTCTTGGGTATTAGTCACATGGCGATGTGACCTGTGAGTGTTAATCACATGGCGATGTGAACTAGATTATTGACTCTAGTGCAAGTGGGAGACTGTTGGAAATATGCCCTAGAGGCAATAATAAAAGTGTTATTATTATATTTCCTTGTTCATGATAATTGTCTTCTATTCATGCTATAACTGTATTATCCGGAAATCGTAATACACGTGTGAATACATAGACCACAATATGTCCCTAGTGAGCCTCTTGTTGACTAGCTCGTTGTGATCAACAGATAGTCATGGTTTCCTGGCTATGGACATTGGATGTCGTTGATAACGGGATCACATCATTAGGAGAATGATGTGATGGACACGACCCAATCCTAAGCATAGCACAAAGATCGTGTAGTTCGTTTGCTAGAGCTTTGCCAATGTCAAGTATCTCTTCCTTTGACCATGAGATCGTGTAACTCCTGGATACCGTAGGAGTGCTTTGGGTGTATCAAACGTCACAACGTAACTGGGTGACTATAAAGGTGCACTACAGGTATCTCCGAAAGTATCTATTGTTTTATGCGGATCGAGACTGGGATTTGTCACTCCGTGTAAACGGAGAGGTATCTCTGGGCCCACTCGGTAGGACATCATCATATGCGCAATGTGACCAAGGAGTTGATCACGGGATGATGTGTTACGGAACGAGTAAAGTGACTTGCCAGTAACGAGATTGAACAAGGTATTGGATACCGACGATCGAATCTCGGGCAAGTAACATACCGATAGACAAAGGGAATTGAATACGGGATTGATTAAGTCCTTGACATCGTGGTTCAT
>NW_021282332.1:0-1770 GCF_002162155.2 Triticum dicoccoides
CAACCAAAAGCCTAAGCTTGGGGATGCCCCGGAAGGCATCCCCTCTTTCGTCTTCGTCCATCGGTAACTTTACTTGATGCTATATTTTTATTCACCACATGATATGTGTTTTGCTTGGAGCGTCTTGTATGACATGAGTCTTTGCTTTTTAGTTTACCACAGTCATCCTTGCTGTACACACCTTTTGGGAGAGACACATATGAATCAGAAATTATTAGAATACTCTATGTGCTTCACTTATATCTTTTGAGCTAGACAGTTTTGCTCTAGTGCTTCACTTATATCTTTTTAGAGCACGGTGGTGGTTTTATTTTATAGAAATTATTGATCTCTCATGCTTCACTTATATTATTTTGAGAGTCTTTTAGAACAGCATGGTATTTGCTTTGGTTAAAATTTTAGTCTTAAAATGATGAGCATCCAAGATAGGTATAATAAAAATTATCATATAAAGTGCATTAGATACTATGAGAAATTTGATACTTGATAATTGTTTTGAGATATAAAGATGGTAATGTTAGAGTCATGGTAGTTGGGTAATTATGAAATTGAGAAATACTTGTGTTAAAGTTGGCAGGTCTCGTAGCATGCACGTATGGTGAACGTTGTGTGACAAATTTGAAGCATGGGGTGTTCTTTGATTGCCTTCCTTATGAGTGGAGGTCGGGATCACGCGATGGTTAACTCCTACCAACCCTTCCCCTAGGAGCATGCGTAGTAGTACTTTACTTTGAGGGCTAATAAACTTTTGCAATAAGTATATGAGTTCTTTATGACTAATGTGAGTCCATGGATTATACGCACCCTTACCCTTCCGCAATTTGCTAGCCTCTACGGTACCGTGCATTGCCCTTTCTCACCTTGAGAGTTGGTGCAAACTTCGCCGGTGCATCCAAACCCTGTGATATGATACGCTCTATCACACATAAGCCTCCTTATATCTTCCTCAAAACAGCCACCATACCTACCTATTATGGCATTTCCATAGCCATTCCGAGAAATATTGCCATGCAACTTTCCACTGTTCCGTTTATTATGACACGCTCCATCATTGTCATATTGCTTTTGCATGATCATGTAGTTGACATCGTATTTGTGGCAAGGCCACCTTTATAATTCTTTCATACATGTCGCTCTTGATTCATTGCATATTCCGGTACACCGCCGGAAGCATTCACATAGAGTCATATTTTGTCCTAAGTATTGAGTTGTAATTCTTGAGTTGTAAATAAATAGAAGTGTGATGATCTTCATTATTGGAGCATTGTCCCATGTGAGGAAAGGATGATGGAGACTATGATTCCCCCACAAGTCAGGATGAGACTCCAGACTTTATGAAAAATAAAAGAGGCCAAAGAAGCCCAAATAAAAAAAGGCCAAAGAAGCCCAAATAAAAAAAGAAAAAAATGAGAGAAAAAGAGAGAAGGGACAATGTTACTATCCTTTTTCCACACCCGTGCTTAAAAGTAGCACCATGATCTTCATGATAGAGAGTCTCCTGTGTTGTCCCTTTCATATACTAGTGGAAATTTTTCATTATAGAACTTGTCTTGTGTATTCCAATGATGGGTTTCCTCAAAATGCCCTAGGTCTTCGTGAGCAAGCAAGTTGGATGCACACCCACTTAGTTTCTTTTGATGAGCTTTCATACATTTGTAGCTCTAGTGCATCCGTTGCATGGCAATCCCTACTCCTCGTATTGACATCAATTGATGGGCACCTCCATAGCCCGTTGATTAGCCGCATCAATATGAGACTTTCTCCTTTTTT
>NW_021282333.1:0-1516 GCF_002162155.2 Triticum dicoccoides
GGTGAAGTTATTTTTTAGAAGATGAGATACACAACAGTTGGAGACAACTTCATTAAAAACCAGCTTGAAGTTAAATATCAAATAGATGTAAGAAGCTTAAAGCGAGCTATTTCTTTTATTCAACATTGTTATCTCTGCTTATTGTGATAATAATCTTAAGTCCATAACAATGAGTTGGTTTAAAAATTATAAGACAATTCTTCATTTTGTCAATTTTTATGATGATCCTGCTGAAATGGCGAGTCCATTTTTTCCGTTAAATAAATAAGTTGAATTTCATTTTGTATCTTTAGGCTATACATTTGTTTATACCTTAATAGTCATGATCACTTGTTTTACTGAGATTAGATGCAGTAAAAAACTTGAAGATGTGAATGTGATAACAATAGAAGTTGAAGCCGTCACTAGTAGAAAAGGGGCCAATGGTCCAGGCCGGTCCAGCCCATTAGTCCCGGTTCAATCCAGAACCGGGACCAATGGGGGCATCGGACTCGGTTCGTGAGCCCCGGGGGCCGGCCGGGCCACGTGGGCCATTGGTCCCGGTTCGTCTGGACCTATTGGTCCTGATTGGTGGGACGAACCGGGATCAATGGGCCTCGCTCCTGGCCCAACACCGTTGGTCCCGGTTGGTGGCTTGAATCGGGACCAAAGGCTGCCCATTAGTCCCGGTTCGTGCCATCAACCGGGACTAAAGGGTTGGTCCTCGTTGCGACCAGAGTTTAGTCCCACCTCGCCAACCGAAGGGGAATCAGACCGGTTTATAAGCCCCTCCCTCTCTAACTTATTGAGCTCCTCTGAAAATGAAAATAGATGCCCTTATATAGGGAATTTAGCATAAATTCATACGGATTTCTCTTGAAATTCATTATGAATTTAAGTTGAATTTCCTCTATAAGCGCATCTCTCCTCATTTCTGAGTAGTTTTTATATAGTTTTTTTTCTTTTTATTTCTGAGTTGTAATAAGCCATTAAAAATAAGCATATATGCTCTTTTTTTAGTACAGTTAATCACAACTATTTTTTGCTTCTATTCATTTCTGAGTAGTTTTCTATATTTTTTTTCTTTTCTGTTATATTTATTCTTTTGTTTTTATTTCTGAGTTGTAATAAGTCATTAAAAATAAGCATCTATGCTATTTTTTTAGTAAAGTTAATCAAAATTATTTTTTCTTCTTTTTATTTCTGAGTGGTTTTTTATATAGTTTTTTTTCTTTTCTGCTACATTTACTTTTTTCTTTTTATTTTTGAGTTGTAATAAGTCATTAAAAATAAAAAAGAGGCGCAATGCTTGTTAATTTGCTTCAAGCCTTTCGGAATAGTGTCAACTGCACTGCACATAGCTCTGTGCAGTGTACCGTATTCCTCAAGGCTTGAAGCTAACCAACGTGCAGGAGCATTGAGCCTCTTCGTCATCGTCTCTGCACTCAGGGCTTATAAACAGCTGCGAGTGCCTCTCGCTTGGCGAGGTGGGACTAAAAAAACAGCTGCAGGAAGAATCAACAAAAAAATAGCTGCA
>NW_021282334.1:0-1520 GCF_002162155.2 Triticum dicoccoides
GTATAGTAATAAATCAATCCAGGTATGGTAAGGTCATAACTCAGGATATTTTGAATATGGTAATTATATGGTAATAAATTTAAATTACCCCAAAGGCTATCAATCCAAGTATGGTAAGGCCATAACTCGGGAAATATCGAATATGGTAATAAATTTAAATTACCACCAGGTATGGTAAGGCTATCGATCCAGGTATGGCACGCCCTCACCTGATCACCTATCACAATCTCCAGCCCCACGCACGCACCAAAGAACCCACCCGGCACCAAATGCAGCTCCTCTCGATCCCCTCGAGTAAACGTCGCCGCCGTCGTGCGATCTTCCTAACACAGACGCCGTCGCCGCCTCCTTCCCACCTACGGCGTCCCACGTCCATGGTGACGGCGCTCGCGTCCTACACTGACCCTCCGCCTCATATAGGTTGGTCGTTGATGGAGTGGGATGTGCCGCTGCGGTTTGGGGAGGCGAATCACGATCTGGTTGGGATCTCAGTGTGGACTCGTTCTCTGCGATGAAGGATGGCGCTGCCTCTCTGGCAAATGGGATCGGAGGAAGGGGCTCTACGTCATGAATGTCGGCGAGGCAGCGGCCGAAGGCGAGCCCGACGGTGAGCACGGGTGTTCGTCCCATGAAATAGGCGGCCACGGAGGGCGGATCTGAGGCCACCCCAATCGCCGGTGGCCCTTCCTCCCATCGCTCATCGCCTCCATTCTCTCTCTCCTCTAAATCTTTGTCGCCCCTGCCTGATTCTGGCCGACGCCATCCGGCTCTCGCATCGACCACCACCAGCACGGCTGCGGACGAGGCGCAACCGCAGACGCCGCCGCCGCCATCCTCATCCACCTCCTCCACCATCCTTCCTAGCCGTCGTCGGGGGCACCCGCCATCTGCGCTCTAGCCCACCCGCTCCCTCCTATCCCCTCCCCCTGCCTGCCAGCCCCGTGATCCATCGCACAGATGGCAGGTACTACAGCGACCCCCTCTACTCCTAATGGACGAATTGGTTGAATAGTCCCCCCCACTTTCAACCGGTTTATTTTCAACCGGTTTATTTTCAACCGGTTTTTCTTCCTCCCACCTCCCACCAGCCCCTCCCACCGGTTTTTCTCTTTTCTCGTCTGACGGGCAATACCCAACGTATTTATGATAATCAATCATAATTAATCCACGTATAGTAATAAATCAATCCAGGTATGGTAAGGTCATAACTCAGGAAATTTTGAATATGGTGATTATATGGTAATAAATTTAAATTACCCCAAAGGCTATCAATCCAGGTATGGTAAGGCCATAACTCGGGAAATATCAAATATGGTAATAAATTTAAATTACCACCAGGTATGGTAAGGCTATCCACGTATAGTAATAAATCATATAGTAATAAATCATAAATAATCCACGTATAGTAATAAATCAATCCAGGTATGGTAAGGTCATAACTCAGGAAATTTTGAATATGGTAATTATATGGTAATAAATTTAAATTACCCCAAAGGCTATCAATCCAGGTATGGTAAGGC
>NW_021282335.1:0-1292 GCF_002162155.2 Triticum dicoccoides
GTATCCAATACCTAGTTCAATCTCGTTACCGGCAAGTCTCTTTACTCGTTCCGTAATACATTATCTCACAACTAACATATTAGTTGTAATGCTTGCAAGGCTTATGTGATGTGTATTACCGAGAAGGCCCAGAGATACCTCTCCGACAATCGGAGTGACAAATCCTAATCTCGAAATACGCCAACCCAACATCGACCATTGGAGACACCTGTAGTACTCCTTTATAATCACCCAGTTACGTTGTGACGTTTGGTAGTACCCAAAGTGTTCCTCCGGTAAACGGGAGTTGCATAATCTCATAGTCATAGGAACATGTATAAGTCATGAAGAAAGCAATAACAACATACTAAACGATCGGGTGCTAAGCTAATGGAATGGGTCATGTCAATCAGATCATTCTGCTAATGATGTGACCTCGTTAATCAAATAACAACTCATTGTTCATGGTTAGGAAACATAACCATCTTTGATTAACGAGCTAGTCAAGTAGAGGCATACTAGTGACACTTTGTTTGTCTATGTATTCACACATGTATTATGTTTCCGGTAAATACAATTCTAGCATGAATAATAAACATTTATCATGATTATAAGGAAATAAATAATAACTTTATTATTGCCTCTAGGGCATATTTCCTTCAGTCTCCCACTTGCACTAGAGTCAATAATCTAGATTACACTGTAATGATTCTAACACCCATGGAGCCTTGGTGCTGATCATGTTTTGCTCGTGGAAGAGGCTTAGTCAATGGGTCTACAACATTCAGATCCGTATGTATCTTGCAAATCTCTATGTCTCCCACCTGGACTAGATCCCGGATGGAGTTGAAGCGTCTCTTGATGTGTTTGGTCCTTTTGTGAAATCTGGATTCCTTTGCCAAGGCAATTGCACCAGTATTGTCACAAAAGATTTTCATTGGACCCGATGCACTAGGTATGACACCTAGATCGGATATGAACTCCTTCATCCAGACTCCTTCGTTTGCTGCTTCCGAAGCAGCTATGTATTCCGCTTCACATGTAGATCCCGCTACAACGCTTTGTTTAGAACTGCACCAACTGACAGCTCCACCGTTTAATGTAAACACGTATCCGGTTTGCGATTTAGAATCGTCCGGATCAGTGTCAAAGCTTGCATCAACGTAACCTTTTACGGTGAGCTCTTTGTCACCTCCATATACGAGAAACATATCCTTAGTCCTTTTCAGGTATTTCAGGATGTTCTTGACCGCTGTCCAGTGATCCACTCCTGGATTACTTTGGTACCTCCCTGCTAAACTTATAGCAAGGCA
>NW_021282336.1:0-1156 GCF_002162155.2 Triticum dicoccoides
CAAAATTAGTGCACCCCACCATAATTAGGTTAGCTATTTTAGACAACCCCCGAACATTTTTAGTCTTTGTTTTGAAACCTTTTATCTTTGCTTTTGTTTTGATTTTGAATTCGAACCGGTTTCGAACTAACGCGAGTTTATCCACAGTAACCGAGGTGACGTGGCAACATTAGTGGGGATTACTGTAGCATAATTACCCGGGCGTCACAATTCTCCTCCACTACAAGAAATCTCGTCCCGAGATTTAAGAGGGAAGTAAGGGGAAAGTTCTGGTTACGATATTCTAACGGATCTTCTCGACGAAGTTAGTTCCTTTCGTTGATGTCTTCAATCCTTTATTCCGATGCATCATGATAAACTCGCCACCATTTCTTCGTGAACTCCATCGTACTTACGAATAGGTAAGGGGTAGCTCTACAATGCAAGGATGTTATAAGTGAAAATCATCTGGGGGTATCCCCAGAATGAACTTATGAGTACCTCACGACTTGAACAAACGACACACATCGAGAGCAAAGTAAGGCAGGGCGATAAGAAGTTTCAAGCGGATAGGCAATCGTTCATTGCCTGAAGCAGGGTGCGAAAGGGTTCAGAGCAACGGGTATAAGTATTGCGTCCGATACCAGAATAGATCTACAGGCAAGTGGCCCGTGAATTACATACAAAGTCAAGCGTGAGGAATAACTTTGGGAACAGGGGGTGTACAGGAGAGTCAGGTTTCGATCCTGGGACCTGTGGGTTATGGGCCCACCATGTGGGTTAGAAGTAGGAAGGGCGGAGACGTCTTGCGTGATCATGCAAGCAAGGCATGTCAGGGGGTAGCCTGTCGATTATGTCGGCGACAACGTCGATACCAAGGGCGAGGGACGAAGAGAACTATTTTCCTGCTCGTTGAACGAGGCGGACCAATAGGCAAAGTTCTCGTCCATCGGCGGTTACCGGAAGTCATCAACAGTAGTAACAAGGTCTTACTGACAGAGTTGTACATCGAGGTGTTTGCACAAGCAGTGGATTATTATTGCTTATATCATATAGATCATAGAAAAGGTTTAAACAAACCAATGGAAGGAAAATATGATCATCAGATTAAACAGAACAATGGAAAGGAAAATATGTTTAAACACATATTTCGAGGGTATATCCTTCCCAAGGACAA
>NW_021282337.1:0-1107 GCF_002162155.2 Triticum dicoccoides
CGTAAGGAGGCTGACGACAAGACCGCTCTGGCCGAACAGAAGCTGGCTTCGGTCGGCCAGTTAGAAGAAGAGAATACCAGGCTGAAGACCGCTCTGAATGAAGCCAACAGGGAGTGTACACGTTGGAAGAAGGATAACCTCAACCTGAACGAAAAGATGGAAGGCATCGCTCGCAGGAGGGACGATCTGGAGAGCTACTTGAGGAAACCCGCCAAGAAGTTGTACATCAAGCTTGAAGGTGCACATTCAGTTCCGACTGGTGTTTTTTTTGTGTCGACTCAGTGTATGAAAATTGACTTATCCTTGGACCGTGAATGCAGAGTTTTGCCAGAACTTTGAAGAGGAGACTGGGCGGATCGAACCAGGTTTGGATCCAATCAACTCTCCCGTGAAAGATGAAACTGCCATGAATCTGCTCCGACTGGAATCTCACATCGACGGTGCCGTGGACTACTTGGCTCGACTGAAGGTCGCCATGTCACGAATCGACCCGGCACTTTGGCCAGAGGCTACGCTCCAAAATGATCTCGAGTCTCTGATGACTCGACTTAACGGAATCCCTGACCGAGTGTAGGAGTGGAAGAAGTCTTCTGCTTGGTGTGGCGCTGATGTGGCTCTGTCCTTGGTTCGTGTCCACTGCAAGGAGGTGCGACAAGACAAGCTGGCAGCAATCAAGGTCGCCAACACCCAAAAGCATGACTTCTGAACCTTTATGGAGACTTTCATCGCCGCAGCCACTCGGATAGCCGACGGCGTCGACCTGGATGAGTTCGTCGAGCCTGCCAGCCCTCCTCCCGCGGAGTGAACAAAATCTTATGTCCCACCTTAAATTTGCCTCGGAATGCCGAGTGGTTTTTGTAACCGTTAAACTTTTTCGGGCTGCATGCCCGAGTACTTCGATCTGTGGTCTGGAACCTTTGGATCTTATCTGAACTTGACTTATCGTTGAATATCTTCATGAATTATCTGTCGAGTGGAACTTGTTCTTCACTCGAAATAACTTTGTATTTGTGGTGCAGCTCCGAAGGAGAAGGTAGCAGTCGATTTGCACCTCGTCGTCCTTGCGGGTTGGGATGTGTTCCGTACTTAGGCGAGCACTGGGCTGCA
>NW_021282338.1:0-1309 GCF_002162155.2 Triticum dicoccoides
CGTAAGGAGGCTGACGACAAGACCGCTCTGGCCGAACAGAAGCTGGCTTCGGTCGGCCAGTTAGAAGAAGAGAATACCAGGCTGAAGACCGCTCTGAATGAAGCCAACAGGGAGTGTACACGTTGGAAGAAGGATAACCTCAACCTGAACGAAAAGATGGAAGGCATCGCTCGCAGGAGGGACGATCTGGAGAGCTACTTGAGGAAACCCGCCAAGAAGTTGTACATCAAGCTTGAAGGTGCACATTCAGTTCCGACTGGTGTTTTTTTTGTGTCGACTCAGTGTATGAAAATTGACTTATCCTTGGACCGTGAATGCAGAGTTTTGCCAGAACTTTGAAGAGGAGACTGGGCGGATCGAACCAGGTTTGGATCCAATCAACTCTCCCGTGAAAGATGAAACTGCCATGAATCTGCTCCGACTGGAATCTCACATCGACGGTGCCGTGGACTACTTGGCTCGACTGAAGGTCGCCATGTCACGAATCGACCCGGCACTTTGGCCAGAGGCTACGCTCCAAAATGATCTCGAGTCTCTGATGACTCGACTTAACGGAATCCCTGACCGAGTGTAGGAGTGGAAGAAGTCTTCTGCTTGGTGTGGCGCTGATGTGGCTCTGTCCTTGGTTCGTGTCCACTGCAAAGAGGTGCGACAAGACAAGCTGGCAGCAATCAAGGTCGCCAACACCCAGAAGCATGACTTCTGAACCTTTATGGAGACTTTCATCGCCGCAGCCACTCGGATAGCCGACGGCGTCGACCTGGATGAGTTCGTCGAGCCTGCCAGCCCTCCTCCCGCGGAGTGAACAAAATCTTATGTCCCACCTTAAATTTGCCTCGGAATGCCGAGTGGTTTTTGTAACCGTTAAACTTTTTCGGGCTGCATGCCCGAGTACTTCGATCTGTGGTCTGGAACCTTTGGATCTTATCTGAACTTGACTTATCGTTGAATATCTTCATGAATTATCTGTCGAGTGGAACTTGTTCTTCACTCGAAATAACTTTGTATTTGTGGTGCAGCTCCGAAGGAGAAGGTAGCAGTCGATTTGCACCTCGTCGTCCTTGCGGGTTGGGATGTGTTCCGTACTTAGGCGAGCACTGGGCTGCAACTAAGCCACCGAGTGGAAGGTCTGCTCTCCACTCGATAGGATTTTTAAAAACTTAGGCGAGTACTGGACTGCAGCTAAGCCCCCGAGTGGGAGGTCTGCTCTCCACTCGGTAGGATTTTTTCAAACTTAGGCGAGTACTGGACTGCAGCTAAGCCCCCGAGTGGGAGGTCTGCTCTCCACTCGGTAGGATTTTTTCAAACT
>NW_021282339.1:0-1708 GCF_002162155.2 Triticum dicoccoides
CCCAAAACGGTCACACAAGTGAGGAGTTTTCTTGGCCTCGCTGGATTCTATAGGCGTTTTGTGAGAGATTTCAGCACCATTGCTGCACCTCTCAATGAGCTTACAAAGAAAGATGTGCCTTTTCTTTGGGGTACCGCACAGGAAGAAGCCTTCTCGGTATTGAAAGATAAGTTGACACATGCTCCTTTACTCCAACTTCCTGATTTTAATAAGACTTTTGAGCTTGAATGTGATGCTAGTGGAATTGGATTAGGCGGTGTGTTATTACAAGATGGCAAACCTGTTGCATACTTTTCTGAAAAATTGAGTGGGCCTAGTCTGAATTATTCTACTTATGATAAAGAATTATATGCTCTTGTTCGGACTTTAGAAACATGGCAACATTATTTATGGCCCAAAGAATTTGTTATACATTTTGATCATGAATCTTTGAAACATATTAAAAGTCAAGCTAAACTGAATCGTAGACATGCTAAATGGGTTGAATTCATTGAGACTTTTCCTTATGTCATTAAACACAAGAAGGGAAAAGAAAATGTTATTGCTGATGCATTGTCTCGCCCTATACTATGCTTTCACAACTTGACTTCAAAATATTTGGTTTGGAGACCATCAAAGATCAATATGTGCAAGATGCTGATTTTAAAGATGTAATGCAGAATTGTAAAGAAGGAAGAATGTGGAACAAGTTCGTCGTTAACGATGGATTTGTGTTTCGTGCTAACAAGCTATGCATTCCAGCTAGCTCCGTTCGTCTTTTGTTGTTGCAGGAGGCGCATGGAGGAGGATTAATGGGACACTTTGGCGTGAAGAAGACGGAGGACGTACTTGCTACATATTTCTTTTGGCCAAAGATGAGACGGGATGTTGAGCGTTTTATTGCTCGCTGCACTACATGTCAAAAAGCTAAGTCACGACTCAATCCTCATGGTTTATATATGCCTTTGCCTGTACCTAGTGTTCCTTGGGAGGATATATCTATGGACTTTGTTTTAGGTTTACCTCGAACAAAGAAGGGGAGGGATAGCATATTTGTTGTCGTGGATAGATTCTCGAAAATGGCACACTTTATACCATGTCATAAAAGTGATGATGCTGTTAATGTTGCTAATTTGTTCTTTCGTGAAATTATTCGCTTGCATGGTGTGCCAAATACTATTGTTTCAGATCGTGATACTAAATTTCTTAGCCACTTTTGGAGATGTTTATGGGCTAAGTTGGGGACTAAACTGCTTTTTAGTACTACTTGTCACCCCCAAACTGATGGACAAACTAAAGTAGTCAATAGAAAGTTGTCTACTATGCTTAGGGCTGTTTTGAAGAATAATAAGAAAATGTGGGAGGAATGCTTGCCTCATATTGAATTTGCTTATAATCGTTCATTGCATTCTACTACTAAGATGTGCCCTTTTGAAGTTGTGTATGGTTTCCTACCTCGTGCACCTATTGATTTGTTGCCTCTTCCATCTTCGGAGAAGGTTAATTTTGATGCTAAACAACGTGCTGAATTGATTTTAAAAATGCATGAGTTAACTAAGGAAAACATTGAGCGTATGAATGCTAAATATAAACTTGCTGGAGATAAGGGTAGAAAACATGTTGTGTTTGCACCTGGAGATCTTGTTTGGTTACATTTGCGTAAGGATAGATTTCCTGATTTGTGCAAATCAAAGTTAATGCCACGTGCTGATGGTCCCTTTAAGGTGTT
>NW_021282340.1:0-1480 GCF_002162155.2 Triticum dicoccoides
GTTCCTTAATCGTGGAAATCACTCCGGGGCCCCAAAAAGTGAGCAATAGTCCACGAAACGGGCCAGAATCGGCCAAAACTGTGAGTGTTGATGACCGACACGTAAACGCACGCCGGGGTTCGTTAATCGAGGAAATCACTCCGGGACCCCAAAACAGTGAGTAATAGTATACAAAAAAGGCAAGTATCGGACAAAAATGTAAGTGTTGATGACCGAAACGTAAACGCACCCCGCGGTTAGTTAATTGTTGAAATCACTTCGATACCCCAAAACAGTGCATAATACTCCACGAAACGGGCCAGAATCGGCCAAAACTGCGAGTGTTGATGAGCGACACATAAATGCACCCCGGTGTTCGTCAATCATGGAAATCACGCCAAGACCCGAAAACAGAGTAATAGTCCAAGAAACGGGCCAGAATTGGCCAAAACTGTGAGTGTTGATGACCGACACGCAAATGCACCCCGTGGTTCGTTAATCGTGGAAATCACTCCGGGGGCCCAAAAAAGTGAGTAATAGTCCATGATACGGGCCAGAATCAGCCAAAACTATGAGTATTGATGACCGACAGGTAAGCGCGCCTTGGGGTTCAACAACTATGGAAATCACTTCGGGACCCAAAAACGGTGAGTAATAGTCCACAAAACACGTTAGAATTGGCCAAAATTGTGAGTGTTGCTGACCGACACGTAAACACAACCCGGGGTCATATCGGGACCCCATAACTAAGTAATAGTCCAAGAAACGGGCCAGAATCGGCCCAAACTGCGATTGTTGATGACTTACACTTAAGCGCACCTTGGGGTTCAACAACCATGGAAATCGCTTTGGGGCCCCAAAACGGTGAGTAATAGTCCACGAAACGGGTCAGAATCGACAAAAACCGCGAGTGTTGATAACCAACCCGTAAGCGCACCCAAGGGTTCCTTAATCGTGGAAATCACTCCGGGGCCCCAAAAAGTGAGCAATAGTCCACGAAACGGACCAGAATCGGCCAAAACTGTGAGTGTTGATGACCGACACGTAAACGCACGCCGGGGTTCGTTAATCGAGGAAATCACTCCGGGACCCCAAAACAGTGAGTAATAGTATACAAAAAAGGCAAGAATCGGACAAAAATGTAAGTGTTGATGACCGAAACGTAAACACACCCCGCGGTTAGTTAATTGTTGAAATCACTTCGATACCCCAAAACAGTGCATAATACTCCACGAAACGGGCCAGAATCGGCCAAAACTGCGAGTGTTGATGAGCGACACATAAATGCACCCCGGTGTTCGTCAATCATGGAAATCACGCCGAGACCCAAAAACAAGTAATAGTCCAAGAAACGGGCCAGAATTGGCCAAAACTGTGAGTGTTGATGACCGACACGTAAATGCACCCCGTGGTTCGTTAATCGTGGAAATCACTCCGGGGGCCCAAAAAAGTGAGTAATAGTCCATGATACGGGCCAGAATCAGCCAAAACTATGAGTATT
>NW_021282341.1:0-1242 GCF_002162155.2 Triticum dicoccoides
ATGTCAATCTTTCTGTCAGTCGACTGGTCGACTGGACTTCACAAACCGGTGGGGGCACGCTGAGTGCACCCACTGGGTGTAGTCCCCAAGGCTAAGGTCGACTGCTGGCAGTCGGCCTTAGGCTTTATAATGTCAATCTTTCTGTCAGTCGACTGGTCGACTGGATTCCACAAACCGGTGGGGGCACGCTGAGTGCACCCACTAGGTGTAGTCCCCGAGACTGTGGTCGACTGCTTGCAGTTGATCACAGTCTTAGAGAATGCATCTCACACACTTTTTTTTTGAGGTCGACTGGTCGACTTTGTCTTCAACAGGATTAGTGGGGGCACGCTGAGTGCACCCACTGGGTGTAGTCCCCGAGACTACGGTCGAATGCTTGTATTTGGCTGTAGTCTTAGAAACGTGTGCTTATCCCTTTTTCACTCGGAAGTGATTTATATTTGACATTTAGTCGATTGGTTCTTCGCAGAACTCTTGTGATCTTGTGGCTCGCTACTCAGAGCTGGAACAAAAACATACTCAAGTCGAGCTGAGCTTGAAGCTGGTTCAGGAGAAGCTGACAAAGGCAAAGGAGGAGACCGAAGGTATGTTTGGTGAGACCCTGACGACTGCTTTTCCTCTTGCTTGTTTCAGCACCTGATCTTGCTGTAACTTGTAGGCAAGGTAAGGGAGGCCCAGCAGAAGAAAGACCTTGAGCTAGCTGAGAAGATCAAGCTTGCTGACGAGAAGTTAGCTTCAGTCACCAAACTCGAACAAGACAATACCAATCTGAAAGCTGCTCTTGGGATTGCCAACAAGGAGGTCGGTCGACTGAAAACTGACAAAGCTGCCCTGACCGACCGAGTCAGCAAATTGACTGAGAAGAAAACTGAACTGGAGGCCTTCCTGAGTGGCCTTGCCAAGAAGCTGTTTCTTATGCTTGAAGGTAAACCTCCATGTTTGGCAAATATTTCCAATTGTGGCTTTTTCCATTCGACTATCCCCTTGACTTAGCGATCACCCTTGCAGAATTTTGTCAAAACTTTGAAGAAGAAACTAGCCGACTGGAGCCAAACCTTGACCCCGTCAATTCTCCGGTGAACGACGAAGTTGCCATGGATGTTTTCCGACTGGAGTCTCGTGTTGCAGCTGTCGTGGACTATCTCGCAAGGCTGAAGGCCGCCACGTCTCGCATCGACTCGACGCTCTGGCCTGAGGAGACACTTCAGAATGACCTTGAGTCGCTGATGGCCCGCTTGAACA
>NW_021282342.1:0-2274 GCF_002162155.2 Triticum dicoccoides
TGGTAGCATTATAAGATGATCCCTCACTAAATTTCAAGGTATAAGTGTTCTCCCTGAGTATGCACCATTGCAATAGTTCGTCGTGCCGTGACACCACGTGATGATCGAGTGTGATAAGCTCTACGTTCACATACAACGGGTGCAAGCCAGTTTTGCACGTGCAGAATACTCGGGTTAAACTTGACGAGCCTAGCATATGCAGATATGGCCTTGGAACACTGAGACCGAAAGGTCGAATGTGAATCATATAGTAGATATGATCAGCATAGTGATTTTCACCATTGAAAACTACTCCATCTCACGTGATGATCGGACATGGTTTAGTTGATATGGATCACGTGATCATTTAGATGACTAGAGGGATGTTTATCTAAGTGGGAGTTCTTTAGTCATATGATTAATTGAACTTTAATTTATCTTAGTACCTGATAGTTTTTGCATATCTATGTTGTTGTAGATCAATGGCCCGTGCTATCATTCCCTTGAATTTTAATGTGTTCCTAGAGAAAGCTAAGTTGAAAGATGATGGTAGCAACTACACGGACTGGGTCTGTAACTTGAGGATTATCCTCATTGCTGCATAGAAGAATTACGTCCTGGAAGCACCACTAGGTGCAAGACCCGCTACAGGAGAAACTCCGGACGTTATGAACGTCTGGCAGAGCAAAGCTAATGACTACTTGATAGTTTAGTGTGCCATGCTTTATGGCTTAGAATCGGGACTTCAAAGACGTTTTTGAACGTCAAGGAGCATATGAGATGTTCCAGGAGTTGAAGTTAATATTTCAAGCAAATGCCCGAGTTGAGAGATATGAAGTCTCCAACAAGTTCTACAGCTGCAAAATGGAGGAGAATAGTTCTGTTAGTGAACACATACTCAGAATGTCTGGGTACCATAACCACTTGACTCATTTGGGAGTTAATCTGTCATTGACAGAGTTCTTGAATCACTGCCACCAAGTTATAAAGGCTTCGTGATGAACTATAATAAGCAAGGGATGAAAAAGACAATTCCCGAGCTCTTCGCAATGCTAAAGGCTGTGGAGGTAGAAATCAAGAAGGAGCATCAAGCGTTGATGGTTAACAAGACCACTAGTTTCAAGAAAAAGGGCAAAGGGAAGAAGGGGAACTTCAAGAAGAACAGGAAGCCAGTTGCTTCTCAAGGGAAGAAGCCCAAGTCTGGACCTAATCCTGAAACTGAGTGCCTCTACTACAAAGGGACTGGTCACTGGAAGCGGTCCACCTGGTGTATGTGGATTAATTGGGGAAGGGACTGCAGCAACATCTTAATCCACCTGGGCCAGTACCGTCGTTGGGGTCATTGGGGAAGGCACTCCTCCACTCGTCGACGTCGATCTCCTTGTCCTCGAGGCCTACCTCGACGCCCTCCGCGCCTCCATCACCGCCGCCTTCGACCTTGTCATCAGAGGAGAGCGCGATAACCTCGCCGCCCTCCGCGCCGCCGTCCTCGCCGCCTTCGACCTCGTCACTAGAGGAGAGCACGATAACCTCACCGCCCTCCGTGCCAGCAAAGATCGCCCGCTCCGCCTCCATGAGCTCTGGGTGCTGCCAGTGAAGCTCTTGCATGTAGGCCTCGTTGGCGGCCTCGGCCTCGAGACGCTCCCATGACTCGCGGTCCTCCTGCGCCATAGTTGAGCTCACCACCCCTAGCTCTGGCGGAACGAGGTAGACCAAACATGTGCCGAAGGGGAATTAAGCCTAGCCGCCACACCGTGGTAGCGGACCTGCCAGCGGTCGTACTCCATGGCCGCAAGCTTGGCCGTGTGGAAGCTACCCAGCCACCGGCGGGTGTGGGTCTCTCAATCTGTAATCTCGGTGACCCACGTCCCCCACCACCGCTGCCGGACCCCGAGGTAGGACTTCGTCGGCTGCCGGGTCCGGGGGAGGACGGGGAAGTCCTCGAACCGGTGTAGGGGCGCGGCGGCGGGCGGATCGGGGGACCGACGAAGCAAATCGGGCCCGCGGAGGACGACGGGGACACCTTTTTTTGACCAGTGAAAACAGCAGGAGAGCCTCCTACTGTTGTTTTTCCTTTATTACTTTAAGATGTTAACCATTGGTTAACATTACAGATAGTTCTTGATTTACATGGCTTTAACAAGAATTCAGAAGGTGTGAAACTAGCCTATGTAAACCAGGTGTAACAGAGACAAAGAGTTTGCAAATATTTCCAAAAAAGTTAAACTTTGAGGGTTGATCCTATAGCCCAGGATCACAAAATCTTCCTTGAGCTTCCTCAGTCACTCAGCATGT
>NW_021282343.1:0-1121 GCF_002162155.2 Triticum dicoccoides
GCCTCGTTCAACGAGCAGGAAAATGGTTCTCTTCGTCCCTCGCCCTTGGTACCTATGTTGTTGCCGACATGACCCTCAGACTCTCCTCTAACATGCCTTGCTTACATGATCGTGCAAGATGTCACCAACCTTCTACTTTTAACCACATGGTGGGCCCATAACCCACAGTTTCACAGGATCGAAACCTGACTCTCCTGTACACCCCCTGTTCCCAAAGTTATTCCTCACGCTTGACTTTGTATGTAATTCACGGGCCACTTGCCTGTAGATCTATTCTGGTATCGGACGCAATACTTATACCCGTTGCTCTGAACCCTTTCGCACCCTGCTTCAGGCAATGAACGATTGCCTATCCGCTTGAAACTTCTTATCGCCCTGACTTACTTTGCTCTCGATGTGTGTCGTTTGTTCAACTCGCGAGATACTCATAAGTTCATTCTGGGGATACCCCCAGATGATTTTCACTTATAACATCCTTGCATTGTAGAGCTACCCCTTACCTATTCGTAAGTACGATGGAGTTCACGAAGAAATGGTGGCGAGTTTATCATGATGCATCGGAATAAAGGATTGAAGACATCAATGAAAGGAACTAACTTCGTCGAGAAGATCCGTTAGAATATCGTAACCAGAACTTTCCCCTTAC
Organism: Triticum dicoccoides; assembly: GCF_002162155.2. Classification (NCBI taxonomy): domain Eukaryota; kingdom Viridiplantae; phylum Streptophyta; class Magnoliopsida; order Poales; family Poaceae; genus Triticum; species Triticum dicoccoides. The sequence goes on from NW_021282343.1 coordinate 647, forward strand.
TTCCCTCTTAAATCTCGGGACGAGATTTCTTGTAGTGGAGGAGAATTGTGACGCCCGGGTAATTATGCTACAGTAATCCCCACTAATGTTGCCACGTCACCTCGGTTACTGTGGATAAACTCGCGTTAGTTCGAAACCGGTTCGAATTCAAAATCAAAACAAAAGCAAAGATAAAAGGTTTCAAAACAAAGACTAAAAATGTTCGGGGGTTGTCTAAAATAGCTAACCTAATTATGGTGGCGTACACTAATTTTGGTAAAATGCTTTGGCATTTTAAGTAAACTAAAAACAGAAAAGAGAAATAATAAAAGAAAAAGGAAAGACAAAAAAAAGGGGGGGAAGGGAAAACCCCTGGCCCATTCCCCCTGGCCCATTCCCCCTCCCCACTTGGCCCCTCCCCCCCCTGGCCCATTCCCCCCCCTGGCCCGGCCCAGCGCCGGTCGCTTATCCCCTCACCCCCCGCGGCAAACCCTAG
>NW_021282344.1:0-1271 GCF_002162155.2 Triticum dicoccoides
GTAAGCGTACGCGTAAGGTTGGTCCGGGTCGTCTCGTCCAACAATACCGCCGAACCAAAGTATGACATGCTGGTAGGCAGTATGACTTGTATCGTCCACAACTCACTTGTGTTCTACTCGTGCATATAACATCAACATAAATAACCTAGGCTCGGATGCCACTGTTGGGTTTCGTAGTAATTTCAAAAAAATTCCTACGCACACGCAAGATCATGTGATGCATAGCAACGAGGGGAGAGTGTTGTCTACGTACCCAACGCAGACCGACTGCGGAAGCGATGACACGACGTAGAGGAAGTAGTCGTATGTCTTCACGATCCAACCGATCAAGCACCGAAACTACGGCACCTCCGAGTTCGAGCACACGTTCAGCTCGATGACGATCCCCGGACTCCGATCCAGCAAAGTGTCGGGGAAGAGTTCCGTCAGCACGACGGCGTGGTGACGATCTTGATGAACTACAGTAGCAGGGCTTCGCCTAAACTCCGCTACAGTATTATCGAGGTATATGGTGGCAGGGGGCACCGCACACGGCTAAGGAATAGATCACGTGGATCAACTTTTTGTGTCTTTGGTGCTAGCCCTGCCCCTCTATTTATATGTTGAGCCCCGGGGTCGAAACTTGGAGCAAAAGCCTCCTCAAAGTCGGTTTTGCCCGAAAGGCAAGAGTCCCACTCGGACTCCAGGACCAAACGCCACAATCCTTGGCGTCTGGCCCAGACGCCATGGGCCTCGGCGTCTGGCCCAGGGCCAGACGCCAGGGTCTTCGGCGTTTGGCCCCTTGGCCTCCGCAAAACTCCTTTTTGCACCGATCTAAAGCCTCATGGGCTTGACCCCTTGGCCTAACCATATCATCCAATATATGAATCTTTACGTCTTGACCATTTCGAGACTCCTCGTCATGTCCCCGATCTCATCCGGGACTCCGAACTCCTTCGGTTCATCAAAACATGTAAACTCATAATATAACTGTCATCGTAACCTTAAGCGTGCGGACCCTACGGGTTCGAGAACAATGTAGACATGACCGAGACACGTCTCTGGTCAATAACCAATAGCGGGACCTGGATGCCCATATTGGCTCCTACATATTCTACGAAGATCTTTATCGGTCAGACCGCATAACAACATACGTTGTTCCCTTTGTCATCGGTATGTTACTTGCCCGAGATTCGATCGTCGGTATCCAATACCTAGTTCAATCTCGTTACCGGCAAGTCTCTTTACTCGTTCCGTAATACATCATCTCACAACTAACATATTAGTTGTAA
>NW_021282345.1:0-1557 GCF_002162155.2 Triticum dicoccoides
CAAGCTCATGCCCGGGTCGAGAGATATGATGTCTCCGACAAGTTCTACAGTTGTAAGATGGAGGAGAACAATTCTGTCAGTGAGCACATCCTGAAGATGTCTGGGTTGCACAACCGTATGACCCAGCTGAACATTAACCTCCCAGATGAGGCGGTCATTGACAGAATCCTCCAGTCGCTCCCACCAAGCTACAAGAGCTTTGTGATGAACTACAACATGCAGGGAATGGAAAAGACCATTCCTGAAGTGTTCTCGATGCTGAAGTCAGCAGAGGCTGAAATCAAGAAAGAACATCAAGTGTTGATGGTCAATAAGACCACTAAGTTCAAGAAGGGCAAGGGTAAGAAGAACTTCAAGAAGGACGACAAAGATGTTGCCGCGCCTGGTAAGCCAGTTACCGGGAAGAAGTCAAAGAATGGACCCAGGCCTGAGACTGAGTGCTTTTATTGCAAGGGGAAGGGTCACTGGAAGCGGAACTGCCCCAAATACTTAGCGGATAAGAAGGCCGGCAACACCAAAGGTATATTTGATATACATGTGATTGATGTGTACCTTACCAGTACTCGTAGTAACTCCTGGGTATTTGATACCGGTGCCGTTGCTCATATTTGTAACTCACAGCAGGAGCTGCGGAATAAACGGAGACTGGCAAAGGACAAGGTGACGATGCGCGTCGGGAATGGTTCCAGAGTCGATGTGATCGCCGTCGGCACGCTGCCTCTACATTTACCTACGGGATTAGTTTTGAACCTCAATAATTGTTATTTAGTGCCAAGTTTGAGCATGAACATTGTATCTGGATCTCGTTTAATACGAGATGGCTACTCATTTATGTCTGAGAATAATGGTTGTTCGATTTATATGAGAGATATGTTTTATGGTCATGCTCCGATGGTCAATGGTTTATTCTTATTGAATCTCGAGCGTAATATTACACATGTTCATAGTGTAGATGCCAAAAGATTTAAAGTTGATAACGATAGTCCCACATACTTGTGGCACTGCCGCCTTGGTCACATTGGTGTCAAGCGCATGAAGAAGCTCCATGCCGATGGACTTTTAGAGTCTCTTGATTATGAATCATTTGACACGTGCGAACCATGCCTCTTGGGAAAAATGACCAAGACTCCGTTCTCCGGAACAATGGAGCGAGCAACCAACTTGTTGGAAATCATACATACCGATGTGTGCGGTCCAATGAGCGTTGAGGCTCGCGGAGGATATCGTTATGTTCTCACTCTCACAGATGACTTGAGTAGATATGGGTATGTCTACTTAATGAAACACAAGTCTGAGACCTTTGAAAAGTTCAAGGAATTTCAGAATGAGGTGGAGAATCAACGTGACCGAAAGATAAAATTCTTACGATCAGATCGTGGAGGAGAATACTTAAGTCACGAATTTGGTACACACTTAAAGAAATGTGGAATCGTTTCACAGCTCACGCCGCCTGGAACACCTCAGCGAAACGGTGTGTCCGAACATCGTAATCGCACTCTATTGGATATGGTGCGGTCTATGATGTCTCTTACCGATTTACCGCTATCATTTTGGGGA
>NW_021282346.1:0-2033 GCF_002162155.2 Triticum dicoccoides
TAAGCAAAAGTGGTAGATGGGCGATGATGATGGTGCGGCGGCGGCGTGACAACTTATGACCAGAACTCGAAACTCTAAAAGACTAGACTCTAAGACCAGCAACTTGACACGACGATGCAACCGCAAATTCAACAAAGCAAAAACCCTAAAAAGATTATGCAAAGGCTCAGATTGGTTCGGATATGATGAACTAACCCTAATTTTTTTCTGGCTTTTTCGTGGACTGTAGGTATGAAGAACAGACTCGATCTAATCTACGAAAAACTGTAAAATCTCACCGAGCAACCTGGAAATCTGATACCACTTGATAGAGGCTAAGGTGTCCCGATGTTTCGATGAGATGGTGGCTATCGTTTTCTGTGGTAGTCGACCTTGACGATCGGACTACGAACGTGTGAGACGTCGCGCCTTAGCAATCGCTAAACCAACTTTCGAGGGTTATTGACCACGTCGGAGCACGATCAACCTGACCACGAGAGTCTGTTTCCTGCGAGCAAACGAAGAACAAGCAAGAAACTGAGATTGCAATCGGGATATTGCGAATATAAGATGAAAGCTTTATTGATCAAGGTGGGGTTCTATGACGTCTTGGTCTGGTCGTTGGACACAAACGAAGTACGCGAAGTTGCAGCTATGGCGAACTTTTAATCTAAAGAAAACCCAAAGTCTAAACGACGCCCTAAGGGCTGTATATATGGAGGAAGAGGGGGGAATTTCGTGGCCCTTGAGGGTGGGGTCCGAAACCAACCCTAACTCTTGTTTCCCCAAACATACGGACTCTGAAAATAGCCTATACTTAAGTATTTCGAAATTACATGGGCCTGGCCCATTAATAAGGTGACGCAGCACCTAGAATAGCCTATGGACGAATATTATGAAGTGGCATCTTGTATATTTCGTCCAAGGCTTCATGCACTCCTTATGGCGGCTTCAAAGTCCTGAAATCATCACTTGTAACTCCGTTCTTGACCCCCTTGCGCATGCCATCAACTCCATGCGTGTTCTTGCTCCAATGTTCATCCTTCTCCAAGCTAGGCCCTTCATTTGTAAGCAAAACAAATGTATCCAATTTAGGCAGCATCATAATCTCATGAACATTAGAATCATTACCAAGAAACGAAAGTACCTGGTAATTTAGTTGGCGTGCGCGAGTTCTAGTAATTGGTCCAGTATATGTAACAGTAGGGGATGTGGGTGTAACAATGGTATTGATGTCCTCATCAGGGAGTGCCGGACGTCCGGAGGCTCCGGACTTCCGCTGACTTTGGCTCGGGTGCGGTCGCGCCGGTCGTCCCGTCGGGGCCGGACGTCCGCTCATTGGCCTCGGGTGTAGGGGCACCGGTCGTCCGATCTGGACCGGACGTCTGCTGGCTGGGGCTCGGCTGACGCATCAGGCGCCGGACGTCCGGTCCCGACCGGTCGTCCGGTGGCTGGGACTTTTCCTGCAGCCCTTCTTCTTCTCCGTCTTCTCGTCCATCTTCGTCTTCTTCTTGTCCTTGCTCCTTAGCTTCTCCATTGTACCTGAGTATGCACAAGGTATCCATATGAGGTAGTAGCCATGCTTCATGTGCATCGAAGTGGAATTGTGAGAGGAGATGATAGAGGCAAAGGTGTCCCGTCTTTCGATGAGATGATGGATATCGCTTTGGTGGAAGTCGACTTTGACGATCCGACTACGAACGTGCGAGGACGTCGCGCCTTAGCAATCGCTAAACCAACTCCGAGAGGTTATTGACCACGCCGGAGCACGATCAACCTGACCACGAGGGTCTGTTTCCTGCGAGCAAACGAAGAACAAGCAAGAAACTAAGATTGCAATCTGGATATTGCGAATATAAGATGAAAGCTTTATTGATCAAGGTGGGGTTCTGTGACGCCTTTGTCTGGTCGTTGAACACAAACGAAGTACGCGAAGTTGCAGCTATGGCGAACTTTTAATCTAAACAAAACCCAAGGAAAAGCTACTAGATGGATCTACTTATATAGGAGCAAGGGGTGGCGGCCAAGGAGGTGGGAGGACGTCCCAAGGCAGC
>NW_021282347.1:0-504 GCF_002162155.2 Triticum dicoccoides
GTTTAATTAACTTAATGAATCCATTAATTAATTAATTAATTTAATTATTATTTATTTATTTTATTATATTTTTTTGTTTGTTTTGTTTGTTTTTTCTTTTTGCAAACGTTCTGGGGGGCGTGGGCCCCACATGTCTGTGGCCCCAAGGGCCTTCGCAGGTGAGCGGGCAGCGGGCGACGGGCGCCTGGGCGTGGGCGAACCCGCATGGCGTCGGGGGAGCCCGCCCAGGAGGTTGAGGCCGCGGCAACGGGCGCCGGCTGTGGGTGCCGGACCCGGGCGGTGCGGGGCGGCACCGCGGGCAGAGGTCGAGCGGCGGAGGGCACAACGGGGCATGGAGACGAAGCAGGGACGGTCGCGGCGGCTCTGCGATGGAGGCAGGACGGCGAGCAGCTGAAGGAAGGAACCGGGCTGCGGGCGGCGCAAGGCGGGAGCAGTAGACGGGCGTCGGGCTGCGCGGGGTCGGCGGTGGCCGAACGTGGCCACAACGGTCGCGCGCGCAGACGA
>NW_021282348.1:0-528 GCF_002162155.2 Triticum dicoccoides
GCGTTACGCTAAGACAGGGTGACACTGGTGTCCCGTGCTCGTCTCGTCGTCCGTCATCGCTACCGCGACGACGTCCGCCTCGACTCGCGTTACGCCAAGACAGGTTGGCAATGGTGTCACATGCTAGTCTCAGCGTCCGTCGTCGCTACCGCGACGACGTCTGCCTCGACTCGCGTTACGCTAAAAAAGGGAGGCAGTGCTGTCACGTGCTCGTCTCAGCGTCCGTCGTCGCTACCGCAACGACGTCCGCCTCGACTCGCGTTATGCTAGGACAGGGTGGCACTGGTGTCACGTGCTTGTCTCGGCCTCCGTCCTCGCTACCGCGATGACGTCCGCCTCGACTCGCATTACGCTAAGACTGGGAGGCAGTGGTGTCACGTGCTCGTCTCGGCGGCCGTCGTCGCGGCCGCGACGACGTCCGCCTCGACTCGCGTTACGCTAAGACAGGGAGGCAGTGGTGTCACGTGCTCGTTTCGGCGTCCATCATTGCTACCGCGACGACGTCCGCCTCGACTCGCGTTACGCTAA
>NW_021282349.1:0-1143 GCF_002162155.2 Triticum dicoccoides
GCATTAGCCCAACACATTCATATTGCCATGTTTCATGCATGCATCATATTGTTGCACATTGTTTGGTGATGGTTGTGTATCGATGTCCTTTGCGACAGGTTCTGCCTCCGAGGAGTACCGTGATTACCCTAACGAAGAACCGTATCAGTGCATCGAACCATCAGGCAAGCAACCAACCATTTGATCATATCGATACAATCCCATGTTCTCGCTCCTGCTCTCTTTTACTGCATTAAGACAACGCGTTTCAAACTGCTGTGTGCTACGGTAGTTGAACCCATTTCCTCTGCATGACCTGTCATTGCCACAGTAACTAGATGAAACCCACTAGCATGTGTAGGAGTTGATTGAGCCATATGTATGTGTTGTTCCTACCTTGCTATGCCTGCTATGCTTAGAGTCGTGTCAGGTCTGGTTCATCTGGGTGATGGCTAGAGTGAAATGATTATGTCGGAAATGAGAGTGGTGTGGCGAACACGATTTGGTAAAGGTATCGATGAGAGGCCATGTAGGAGTACATGGTGGGTTGTTTCATTGAAGCCGACCTTAAGCACTGAGATCTGTATGTGTGATTTAAGAATCAGCTACTACCATGCATTGGGCCCGAAACCAATGGACCCTCTCGGCTTCTTATTCACCCTAGTTCTCCGTCCAGGAGTTGCAAGTAGTTTCTGGTGTTTGTAGCCTACTGGAGGCCGTGGACAGCGCTGACCGCAGGGGTGGGCTGTGATGCGGTAGGTACGTGGCCGGGTGTACTGAATACCCGTTAGGTATCTCGGGAACCCTGTTCACATCGTTCGGGGCCGTATGGGAAACCTCGGCCGGACTCCCTGCGGATGGAACCTGAATAGGCGATAAACCTGGACTGGAGGCTTAGGTGATTAGGTAGGTCGTGGCCGACACCCACGTTGGGCTTCCGCTTGAAGGTTGCCGAGTACATGTCGTGTAAACGACGGTAAGTGGTGAGAGCGTGTATGAAGAAGTACACCCCTGCAGGGTTAACATGATCTATTCGAATAGCCGCGTCCGCGGTAAAGGACTACTTGGTTGCCTATACAGTTCATAGACAAGTAAATGGAAACTACTAAAAGCCTCAAGATAAGTGTGAGTGCTGAGGATGGCTCTTCCGTAGGAAGACGGAGG
>NW_021282350.1:0-1140 GCF_002162155.2 Triticum dicoccoides
TTTACACGGAGTGACAAATCCTAGTCTCGATCCGCATAAAACAATAGATACTTTCGGAGATACCTGTAGTGCACCTTTATAGTCACCCAGTTACGTTGTGACGTTTGATACACCCAAAGCACTCCTACGGTATCCAGGAGTTACACGATCTCATGGTCAAAGGAAGAGATACTTGACATTGGCAAAGCTCTAGCAAATGAACTACACGATCTTTTGTGCTAGTCTTAGGATTGGGTCTTGTCCATCACATCATTCTCCTAATGATGTGATCCCGTTATCAACGACATCCAATGTCCATAGCCAGGAAACCATGACTATCTGTTGATCACAACGAGCTAGTCAACTAGAGGCTCACTAGGGACATATTGTGGTCTATGTATTCACATGTGTATTACGATTTCCGGATAATACAGTTATAGAATGAATAAAAGACAATTATCATGAACAAGGAAATATAATAATAATACTTTTATTATTGCCTCTAGGGCATATTTCCAACAGTCTCCCACTTGCACTAGAGTCAATAATCTAGTTCACATCGCCATGTGATTAACACTCACAGGTCACATCGCCATGTGACTAATACCCAAGAGTTTACTAGAGTCAGTAGTCTAGTTCACATCACTATGTGATTAACACTCAATGAGTTTTATGTTTGATCATGTTGCTTGTGAGAGAGGTTTTAGTCAAGGGGTCTGAACCTTTCAGATCCGTGTGTGCTTTACAAATCTCTATGTCATCTCCTAGATGCAGCTACCACGCTCTATTTGGAGCTGTTCCAAATAACTGTTCTACTTGGAGCTATTCTAAATTGTTGCTCCATTATATGTATCCGGTATCTCTACTTAGAGCTATCTGGATAGGTGTTAAGCTTGCATCGACGTAACCTTTACGACGAACTCTTTTACCACCTCCATAATCGAGAAAATTCCTTAGTCCACTAGTTACTAAGGATAACTTTGACCGCTGTCCTGTGAGCCATTCTTGGATCACTCTTGTACCCCTTGACTGACTCATGGCAAGGCACACTTCAGGTGCGGTACACAGCATAGCATACTGAAGAGCCTACGTCTTAAGCATAGGGGACGACCTTCGTCCTTTCTCTCTATTCTGCCGTGGTCGAGCTTTAAGTCTTAACTT
>NW_021282351.1:0-1440 GCF_002162155.2 Triticum dicoccoides
TTGAGAAGGTGTTGAGTCGTTTTGGATATTCGGACTGCACACCATCTCAAACACCATATGATCCTAGCGTATTGATTCGAAAGTCCAAAGGCATGGCTAAAGATCAATTGAGATACTCTCAAATCATTGGTTCACTGATGTACCTAGCGAGCGCAACGAGGCCTGACATCGCGTTTGCTGTGAGCAAACTGAGCCGGTTTGTTTCCAAACCGGGTGATGTACATTGGCATGCTGTTGAGAGAGTTATGCGCTATCTGAAAGGTACTATGAACTATGGACTTCACTATACCGGATACCCGTCGGTACTTGAAGGGTATAGTGATGCGAATTGGATCTCTGATGCTGATGAGATGAAGGCCACAACTGGGTATATGTTTACTCTTGGAGGTGGCGCTGTTTCCTGGAAGTCTTGCAAGCAAACGATCTTAACGAGATCGACAATGGAAGCAGAACTAACGGCATTAGACACATCTGGTGTTGAAGCGAGATGGCTTCGAGATCTTTTGATGGACTTGCCATTGGTTGATAAACCGGTTCCGGCTATCCTTATGAACTGTGACAATTAGACTGTCATCACCAAGGTGAAGAGTTCAAAGGACAACATGAAGTCCACCAAACACATAAGAATGAGATTAAAAGCTGTCAGAAAATTAAGAAACTCCGGAGTGATAGCGTTGGACTATGTCCATACGGCTAAGAATCTGGCAGATCCCTTTACAAAAGGGCTATCACGTGTTGTGATAGATAATGCATCGAGGGAGATGGGTATGAGACCCACATGAGTTGCCATGGTGGTAACCCAACCTATATGATCGGAGATCCCGTGAACTAGGACCTGGGAAAACAAGCCAGTGGTGAACTGAGGAGAGTAACTATACTAACCCACTCCGTTGGAGATGCAATACTCTCGATACTGTATGGTAGGATGACTACGGTCTCAATGTGTTCCAAAGCTTATAAAAGCAAGATTCTATCCTACAGAGCGATCTTTGGAGGAACACACCTATATGAGCCCGACTGCTGGTCACAGTCTATGAGATTGGGGTGATCTCTAGTAAGCTCATGTGTTGGGGAACGTTGCAGAAAATTAAAATTTTTTCCTACGGTTTCACCAAGATCCATCTATGAGTTCATCTAAGCAACGAGTCTAAGGGAGAGAGTTTGCATCTACATACCACTTGTAGATCGCGTGCGGAAGCTTGCAAGGTGATGATGTAGTCGTACTCGACGTGATCCAAATCACCGATGACCAGCGCCGAACGGACGGCACCTCCGCGTTCAACACACGTACGGGACGGGAGACGTCTCCTCCTTCTTGATCCAGCAAGGGGGAAGGAGAGGTTGATGAAGATCCAGCAGCACGACGGCGTGGTGGTGGATGCAGGGCGTCACAGCAGCAGGGCTTCGCCGAGACTACGAGGGAGAGACGTAACGGGGGGG
>NW_021282352.1:0-1022 GCF_002162155.2 Triticum dicoccoides
GTCGCTTTGAATGGTATGTACGGAATGCAAAAAAAGTCCGGAGTTGAAATAAGTTTTAAAAAATGAAGTAGCCGCGTAACAGACGAGTTCTTGTCCGAAACCCTGATACTCCGAAGGAGATTGTCCAGTTTGTAAACGAAGTGCGCCCAGTTTTTGCCGTGACCCTCTCAACTCTTTCGCACATGCTATGCGGGTGAAATGATGATACCATGCCAAGTTTCAACATTTTCAAAGTTCATTTTGTAGTGATTTTCAATTTCACGGTCATTTAGCTCTCTTAACAAATCGGTAAATGACTAAAAAAGAGCAAATGATGTCAGAAAGGGTTGAATGTTGATGACGTCGCTTTGAATGGTATGTACGGAATGCAAAAAAAGTCCAGAGTTGAAATAAGTTTTAGAAAATGAAGTAGCCGCGTAACAGACGAGTTCTCGTCGGAAACCCTGATACTCCGAAAGAGATTGTCCAGTTTGTACACGAAGTGAGTCCAGTTTTTGCCGTAACACTTTGTACTATTTTGCACATGCTATGTGGGTGAAATGATGTTACCATGCCTAGTTTCAACATTTTCAGAGTTCATTTTGTAGTGATTTTCAATTTCATGGTCATTGAGCTCTCTAAAAAAATCGGTAAATGATTGAAAAAGAGAAAATGATGTCAGAAAGGGTTGAAAGTTGATGATGTCGCTTTTAATGGTACGTACGGAATGCCAAAAAAGTCTGGAGTTCAAATAAGTTTTAAAAATTGAAGTAACCGCATAACAAACGAGTTCTCGTCCGGAACCCTGATACTCCGAAAGAGATTGTCCAGTTTGTACACGAAGTGCGTCCAGTTTTTGCCGTAACCCTCTCTACTCTTTAGCACATGCTATGCGGGTGAAATGATGATACCATGCCAAGTTTCAACATTTTCAGAGTTCGTTTTGTAGTGATTTTCAATTTCACGGTCATTTAGCTCTCTTAACAAATCGGTAAATGACTAAAAAAGAGCAAATGATGTCAGAAAGGGTTGAAAGTTGATGA
>NW_021282353.1:0-566 GCF_002162155.2 Triticum dicoccoides
ATCACTCCGGGACCCCAAACCAGTGAGTAATAGTCCATGAAACGGGCCAGAATCGGCCAAAACTGCCAGTGTTCATGACCGACATGTCGACGCATCCCAGGGTTGATTAACTATGGAAATCGCTTTGGGACCCCAAAACGGTGAGTAATAATCCAAGAAATGGGCCAGAATCGGCCAAACCTGCGAGTGTTGATGATCAACACGTAAACGCATCACAGGGTTTGTTAATCGTGGAAATCACTCTGGGACCCCAAAACAGTGAGTAATAGTCCATGACACGGGCCAAAATCGGCAAAAACTGCCAGTGTTGATGACCGACACGTAGACGCGTCTCAGGGTTTGTTAATCGTGGTAATAACTCCGGGTCCCCAAAACAGAGAGTAATAGTCCATGAAACGGGCCAGAATCGGTGAAAACTAGCAGTATTGATGACCGACACGTAAACGCATCCCAGGGTTTGTTAATCATGGAAATCACTCCGGGACCCAAAAACAGTGAGTAAGTCCATGAAACAGGCCAGAATAGGCCAAAACTGCCACTGTTGATGACCGAGACGTAAACGCATC
>NW_021282354.1:0-1047 GCF_002162155.2 Triticum dicoccoides
GGTCCGGAGCCGGCGAATTTGACGAAGATGGCCGGCGGGTCCGAGGTAGAAGATGACGGCGATGGCGGCGATGCAGGGCTTCCGGAGGGCTGTGGATCGGTGGGGAGGAAGAGGGGGTCGAGGCGGAGCTCCTGGGTGCATCGGCGAGGCTAGGGGTGGCCGGTGGCCATGGGTACGGCGACGATGACGGCGAGCTCCGCTCGGTCGCGGGAGGGGAAACAGAGGAGCGAGGGGGAGGGAGGTCCAGAGAGCGAGGGAGAAGTGAGAGGGGGTCGGGGACGTCTCCGTGGCGTCGCGAGGAAGTCGGGGAGGCTGCCACGGCGAAGCAGGAGGTGGCCGGCGTCGGCGCGCGTGCATCCAGCACGCAGCTGCTTCGGGGCGAGGGGGAGGAAGATGACTGGCAGCTGGGCTGCACAGTAACGGGCCGCGCAGAAGCTGGGCCGGCTACAGGTAAGTGGCCCAGGTACGGGTCTTTCTCTCTCTCTCTGTCTTTTATTTTAATTATTGTTTTCTATTTTTCTGTAACTGTGAGGCTTTATTAAAAATACTTAGGCATCTCTAAAAATCCAGAAAATAATCAGGGGCTCTGTTTAGAATATTTCCAACAGCCCACACTTATTTTTAGAATTATTTGGGCATTTAAGATATTTACTAGCATTTAAATGCCCAAAAGCAAAGTACATATGATTTTATTCAGTGACCAAATATGTCCTGCAAAAATATAAACCATTTGTGGTAGATGCTTCCACCTCAAACCAGAAATGTTGAACATTTTTAGAGGACATTTTGAGTTCAATGAAAAAGGTTTTATTTTGTCCCTAGTTGAATTCATTTGGTGCTAGGGCTTAGTCAATCCCCATCTCAGGTTTAAATGAAATTTAAACATGGTGCAACACTCTAATGCATGCACTAGGCATTGTCAGAACTAGGGATGTGACAACTCACCCCCACTAAACAAAAATCTCGTCCCGAGATTCAAGCGTAGGGTAAGGTGAAGGGTAAACGCAACTAGTATAATCTTCACGATCCAGGGTGCACTTCAGTTGA
>NW_021282355.1:0-724 GCF_002162155.2 Triticum dicoccoides
GTCGCCGGAGAGGAGGGAGAAGAAACCATGAGGGGAGGGGAGGGGAGGGGAGGGGAGGAGGGAGGAGGGAGGAGGAGGTCGCCGGAGAGGAGGAGGAGGTCACCGAAGAGGAGAAGGTTGGTGGAGGAGAGAAGGGAAGATGAAATGAAGAGAGGAGGAGAGGACCAGCCATATATACGGCATACTAATGGCGCACCGCGGGCAGGTGCGCCATTAGTATTTTTTTTATTTTTTTGATTTATTTTGAATTTTGAAGGCGGGAAGATACTAATGGCGCACCATGGTCAGGTGCGCCATTAGTAAGTTTGAATTTTTTTTTATTTTTTTGACTTATTTTGAATTTTCAAGGAGGGAAGATACTAATGGCGCACCATGGGCAGGTGCGCCATTAGTAAGTTTGAATTTTTTTTTTATTTTTTTTGCTTCTCTAGATCTTAAAAGCCCCGTATCTTTTTTTCTGTTAGGTTTTTGAGGATTTTGGAAATGTTTAACGGAGTTCCCCCGGTTAAATTTGGATGTAACTTTTCGAGTAGATGATTTTTCATATAAAAAACTTTTTCATCCGAGTTCGTATGCAAAAGTTATGCCCATTTTTACAAATTCTCGCGAGATTTTGCAAATGAAGTCAAAATTCATATTTGCAAATTTTCCCAACAACTAGGCCACATATCACATGGGAAACTTATTTTCTTTTATTTTTTTGACATTTTTATCATTTTGTTTT
>NW_021282356.1:0-1243 GCF_002162155.2 Triticum dicoccoides
GTAACATTACCATCCGCGTCCGTCTTCTTCTTAAAGATCCATTTGTTTTCTATCGCTCGCCGATCATCGGGCAAGTCTGTCAAAGTCCATACTTTGTTTTCATACATGGATTCTATCTCGGATTTCATGGCTTCAAGCCATTTGTTGGAATCCGGGCCCGCCATCGCTTCTTCATAGTTCGAAGGTTCATTGTTGTCTAACAACATGATTTCCAGGACAGGGTTGCCGTACCACTCTGGTGCGGAACGTGTCCTTGTGGACCTACGAAGTTCAGCAGTAACTTGATCCGAAGTACCTTGATCATCATCATTGTTTTCCTCTTCAGTTGGTGTGGGCATCACAGGAACGGTTTCCTGCGCTGCGCCACTTTCCCGCTCAAGAGGTAGTACTTCATCGAGTTCTACTTTCCTCCCACTTACTTCTTTCGAGAGAAACTCTTTTTCTAGAAAGCATCCGTTCTTGGCAACAAAGATCTTGCCTTCAGATCTTAAGTAGAAGGTATACCCGACAGTTTCCTTAGGGTATCCTATGAATACGCATTTTTCCGACTTTGGTTCGAGCTTTTCAGGTTGAAGTTTCTTGACATAAGCATCGCATCCCCAAACTTTTAGAAACGACAGCTTAGGTTTCTTTCCAAACCATAATTCATACGGTGTCGTCTCAACGGATTTAGACGGTGCCCTATTTAAAGTGAATGTAGCTGTCTCTAGAGCGTATCCCCAAAATGATAGCGGTAAATCGGTAAGAGACATCATAGACCGCACCATATCCAATAGGGTGCGATTACAACGTTCGGACACACCGTTTCGCTGAGGTGTTCCAGGCGGCGTGAGCTGTGAAACGATTCCACATTTCCTTAAGTGTGTACCAAATTCGTGACTTAAGTATTCTCCTCCACGATCTGATCGTAAGAATTTTATCTTTCGGTCACGTTGATTCTCTACCTCATTCTGAAATTCCTTGAACTTTTCAAAGGTCTCAGACTTGTGTTTCATTAAGTAGACATACCCATATCTACTCAAGTCATCTGTGAGAGTGAGAACATAACGATATCCTCCGCGAGCCTCAACGCTCATTGGACCGCACACATCGGTATGTATGATTTCCAACAAGTTGGTTGCTCGCTCCATTGTTCCGGAGAACGGAGTCTTGGTCATTTTGCCCAAGAGGCATGGTTCGCACGTGTCAAACGATTCATAATCAAGAGACTCTAAAAGTCCATCGGCATGGAGCTTCTTCATGC
>NW_021282357.1:0-1263 GCF_002162155.2 Triticum dicoccoides
ACTAGTAAATGTGCACGTGCAACGCACGTCTCAACTAAAATACATATAAAATATAATAACTCTATCACTATCACTATTTAACCATGGTACATAGATGTTTGTCTTGTATCAAAGACATCACTATCATTATTTGTTCTATATCACAGACATAACTTCATAGCATGTTCTGTCTAAGATTTGTCATCATTGTATCCAATTTTAACTAAATATGAGTTATATTATTTCTAATCAAAAAATATATCAAGCTTATTTCCTTCTATTTGGTTCCTATGAATGGGTCATTACAGTAGCCACTGGAAAATAAGTAAAAATTGATATGCAAGTGTGTGTATAGAGGTAATGGAAATAAGTGGTTTCCAACTAAGCTGATCTAATGACATAATTCATCAAAGTTCTAAGATATAAGCTTGTGCATCTAAGGAACACAAACATTGCTGTCATGACCTTTGACTTTTATGAAGGTGTCGTAGGCCGATGATCCTTGGTTATAAAGATGACAAAATATACATGAAAATATGTATATCATTTGAAACTTGCACTTTGTAATTGACTGGAGTTTCAAGTTGCGCTAGCATTGACTGAATTTTACCCATTGAAGGAAAAAAACTGGGACAATACTACATACCACGTTGTGTTGCCATTGTGAAGCAATCTTCAGTGGCATCACAGAAAATCCATCACTTCAACAAGGAGAAATAAAATCACAAAATGTAAGTATGTAGTATTACTATGGCCATGAGGTGAGGTGAGTCTTGTTGAGCAGCTAAAAGCAAATAATGCAGTCCTGCCTTGCAACCTCGAAGATCATCCTCCTCCACTTGGCCAACCGCTCGCCGTCCATGTCGTCGACATTGACCGCAGCTTCGCCTTCCACACACCCAATCAACTCTGGCAGCCATGAAGGCCGCGGCCGCGGCGCCGGCTTCTTCCTTGTGTGTTGTGTGTGGTACCAAGCCGAGTTGCATTCTTCCCCATCCATAAAGGCAACCACATGTTGCGGTGAATAATGGCCACTCTGCAATAAAACTAAGCAATAATAGTTCAAACCATAAACAAAAGAAGAATTATGAATAATGTTGGTACCATGGCTGAAGATGTCAATCTGATGAACTATTTCACCATCAATTTGATAGGTCGTAATATCAACTGTCAAGAACCATCAAGTAAATAGAGTCATGACTAACCTGAATACGTTTTCTTAACTCTAAGATGAGCATTGAACACAAGCTTTGGAAATGAATTGACTCTTCAAAATAAAAGCAA
>NW_021282358.1:0-846 GCF_002162155.2 Triticum dicoccoides
TCTTCGTCCCTTATCCTCGCCCCTCCCAGCTCCACTACAAAGACGATTGTACATTGCTTTGGCCGCTCCCTCTCAACTACGGAGACGAGTTTAACGCGGTTTCCACCCCTCCCTCTCAACCGCACCAGTGCACGCTTGCCGCGCCACAACGCCGACGCTGGACCCGTGAATCGTGAGCACCCAGCTATGACTTACCGCACTCGTGCAAAATAATAAAACACGATAAATATATTACTTACACGTGCGTTTTGTTTTGCAAGCGGCGCGAAAAAAATTAAAAAGGGAATGCAACACGAGGACTTCCCAGGAGGTCACCCATCCTAGTACTACTCTCGCCCAAGCACGCTTAACTTCGGAGTTCTGATGGGATCCGGTGCTTTAGTGCTGGTATGATCGCATCCAACATGTTACCCCGATCTTCGTCCCTTATCCTCGCCCCTCCCAGCTCCACTACAAAGACGATTGTACATTGCTTTGGCCGCTCCCTCTCAACTACGGAGACGAGTTTAACGCGGTTTCCACCCCTCCCTCTCAACCGCACCAGTGCACGCTTGCCGCGCCACAACGCCGACGCTGGACCCGTGAATCGTGAGCACCCAGCTATGACTTACCGCACTCGTGCAAAATAATAAAACACGGTAAATATATTACTTACACGTGCGTTTTGTTCTGCAAGCGGCGCGAAAAAAATTAAAAAGGGAATGCAACACGAGGACTTCCCAGGAGGTCACCCATCCTAGTACTACTCTCGCCCAAGCACGCTTAACTTCGGAGTTCTGATGGGATCCGGTGCTTTAGTGCTGGTATGATCGCATCCGACATGTTACCCCGGTCTTCGTCCCTTAT
>NW_021282359.1:0-1034 GCF_002162155.2 Triticum dicoccoides
AAAAGAGCGCAAAAAAAAAAGAGCGAAAAAAAAATTCCAGAGTGTGCTTTTCCCTTGTTTACGTGCCGCGCCGTGATTTTGTTAGTGTTCTAGGCTCGCGTCTCTAGCACAGTCTAGCCTAGGACCAGCACAGTACCGTCGTTGAGCGTTTATTCAACTTTGCATCTCTGAATTGATTATTGCTGACCCTTTTTGCTACCATATTATAAGCCTTCCTAGCTCCACATACATCTACGTCGTGCGTTTGACTCTCCCTGGTAATCGCTATATCCAAGCTTTGAGAGTTTTTGACTACAACGGTTGCCGATCACCGCCTGCTGCTGGGTAAGAACTGGTAAGAATTTGAGATTTGCTTGACGGATTTGTGACACCCACCACCACCACTTGTTCGTAGTCTGTAGGATCATATTCTTGTGTGTTTCTATTGCTGCTAACCATGCCAGGATCACAAGCCGACGAGATTGACTGGGAGAATTTATCGAACAAGGAGCTTCATGATAAGTTTCAGCAAATGATGACTGAACAGGTGCAAGATGTGCTGAACAATTTTGAAGAGGCCATGGAGAAGATCACTGGCCTTGAGAAGACGTTCGAAACAAAGCTCGATAACAAGTTTAATGAATTGCTCGCACGTCTTCCACCACCACCACCGCTGCACCTAACGCACCTCTCCAACAACAACAACAACGACTACCTCCACGTCGCGAAGCAGACCTCCGCCGAGCAAGCCGTGTTCCTCTTGCGTTTGGCCAAACTGTTGGTGCTGCTGTTGATACTTCTGTGGCTCCTGCTGCTGATGCGGAGGAGGATGATTATGTGGGAGATTATGAGGATGAGGTTGATCAAAATCAACACTACGTGCAGCCACCTGTACCACCACCAGCAGGTCGACCTCAGGTATATATTCGTAATGGTAGGCCTGCACCACCACCTCAGGTACGAGATGATGTCCATATTCCTAAACTGAAATTGAATATTCCACCATTTGAGGGTAGATATGTTCCTGATATATATCTTACTTGGGAGTTAGAAAC
>NW_021282360.1:0-1332 GCF_002162155.2 Triticum dicoccoides
TAAGAGAGGCTACTAAAGATAAACAACTAGATAGTCAGATCCCACACATACCAAGCATTTCAATCATACACACAATATGCTCGATATGTGCAAATACAACGAAGCATCACAACATGACTCTACGACACAAGTACTTTATTTAAGGCTCAGGGAGCCATACATAGCATACACAAAGGTACGGGTCACACGACCCAGCATTCAAGTCATACAGTCATACAAACCAGCAGCGGAAGTAACTTGTCTGAGTACAGACAACTAGTAAAATAAAAGAGGCTTGGAAAGCCTGGCTATACTACGTGGTCCTTCACAAGCTCAGGGTCACCACCTGGGTCTTTAGCCTACTCGTTGATGTCAATGTCTACATAGAACCCATCAGAAGGGGTTGCAGCGTCTTCTGTAAAAATATAAATTATAGCAACATGAGTACAAAGGTACTCAGCAAGACTTACATCAGATCCTACATACATGCATATTATCAAGAAGGGTTGGTGGAGTTATTGCAGCAAGCCAGCTTTGACTCTTGGCTAGACTATCCTACGATACCTCAACTTGAAAAGGTTTTGCGCACACGAGTCCACTACTCACCACTTCAATACACTACTGAGGATCCGCCTCCGTCTTCCTACGGAAGAGCCATCCTCGGCACTCACACTTATCTTGAGGCTTTTAGTAGTTTCCATTTACTTGTCTATGAACTGTATAGGCAACCAAGTAGTCCTTTACCGCGGACGCGGCTATTCAAATAGATTATGATAACCCTGCAGGGGTGTACTTCTTCATACATGTTTCCACCACTTAGCGTCTGCACACGACATGTGCTCGGCAGACTTCAAGCGAAAGCCGACGTGGGTGTAGACCACGACCTACCTAAACACTTAAGCCTCTAGTCCAGGTTTATTGCCTATTCAGGTTCCATCCGCAGGGAGTCCGGCCGAGGTTTCCCATACGGCCCCGAACGATGTGAACAGGGCTCCCGAGATACCTAACGGGTATTCGGTACACCCGGCCACGTACCTACCGCATCACAGCCCACCCCTACGGTCAGCGCTGTCCACGGCCTCCAGTAGGCTACAAACACCAGAAACTACTTGCAACTCCTGGACAGAGAGCTAGGGTGAATAAGAAGTCGAGCGGGGTCATATTTCAGGGCCCAATGCATGGTAGTAGCTGTATCTTAAATCACACATACAGATCTCAGTGCTTAAGGTCGGCTTCAATGAAACAACCCACCATGTACTCCTACATGGCCTCTCATCGATACCTTTACCAAATCGTGTTCACCACACCACTCTCATTACCGACATAATCATTTCACTCTAGCCATCACCCAGA
>NW_021282361.1:0-985 GCF_002162155.2 Triticum dicoccoides
GTATAGTTGCTGCCATCGTCTTTCAGCTTAGTTTTCTCTAGGAACGCGTTGAAGTTGAGGACTACGTTGGCCATTTGATCTACAAGACATATTGCAAAGATTTTAGACTAAGTTCATGATAATTAAGTTCAACTAATCAAATTATTAGTGAACTCCCACTTAGATTAGACATCCCTCTAGTCATCTAAGTATTACATGATCCGAGTTAAACTAGACCGTGTCCGATCATCACGTGAGACGGACTAGTCAACATCGGTGAACATCTTCATGTTGATAGTATCTTCTATACGACTCATGCTCGACCTTTCGGTCTTCTGTGTTCCGAGGCCATGTCTGTACATGCTAGGCTCGTCAAGTCAACCTAAGTGTTTGCATGTGTAAATCTGTCTTACACCCGTTGTATGTGAACGTCTGAATAAAACACCCGATCATCACGTGGTGTTTTGAAACAGCGAACTGTCGCAACGGTGCACAGTTAGGGGGAACACTTCTTGAATTTATTGTGAGGGATCATCTTATTTACTACCTCGTTCTAAGTAAACAAGATGCAAAACATGATAAACATCACATGCAATCAAATAATAAACGTGACATGATATGGCCAATATCACATAGCTCCTTTGATCTCCATCTTGGGGCTCCATGATCATCTTGTCACCGGCTTGACACCATGATCTCCATCATCATGATCTCCATCATCGTGTCTCCATGAAGTTGCTCGCCAACTATTACTTCTACTACTATGGCTAACGCGTTTAGCAATAAAGTAAAGTAATTTACATGGCGTTTCTCGATGACACGCAGGTCATTAAAAGAATAAAGACAACTCCTATGGCTCCTGCCGGTTGTCATACTCATCGACATGCAAGTCGTGAATCCTATTACAATAGCATGAACATCTCATACATCACATATAGATCATTCATCATTCATCACAACTTTGGCCATATCATATCACAAACCACTTGCTGCAAAAACAAGTTAG
>NW_021282362.1:0-1030 GCF_002162155.2 Triticum dicoccoides
AAATGCTACAGGGTTAGGCGGGACGGGGGCACTGGGGGTAGCAATGCCACCGGAGCGTCGCACCGGCCCCTCATACATGCGGGGTGGTGTAGTGGCATGTCCGAAGAGGCGGGACGCGTCTCCGGGGCGTGGCCCCCCCTCACGGACGGCGATGACACGGTAGTAGTCGTTCTGCGGTAACGATGCAGCGTCAATATTACTAAATACTCAGAGCGCGATAAAATCATGAGTTTTTTTTTGCATGATGTGGGCACATGTGCTATAGTAACGATGGTATTTTTTCATAATTTTTGGTGATGGAGAAGTATCTGAAAAATTCCCTCTACGCGGATTGCCCTTCGCGCGTCTACGGCTGTGGCCGGTGGCCTCCGGGGGCTAGAATGCCGCCAAATCTTGCGTAGGCGGCCTCTCACAAGTCTGGAAGTGTTGTGGCGGTTGCAAACGCCCGGCACGCGTGTCGGGGGTGTGCCCCCCTCACGGACGGCGCCGCCGCTAGCACCTGGAGGGGGGAAACGGACGCGTGGGGTCTACACGGAGGGGATCTTGCTGTGGGTCTGGCCCGGATGTTGCTCCAAAGTGTTCCTATGGGCTGATCTAACACAACCGGGTGGGGAGGTCCACTGGTCAAAGCCCGTCCGTGCAAAGTCAAAGGGCTAGATCCCGTGGTCAAACGCTACAGGGTTAGGCGGGACAGGGGCACTGGGGGTAGCAATGCCACCGGAGCGTCGCACCGGGCCCTCATACATGCGGGGTGGTGTGGTGGCATGTCCGAAGAGGCGGGACGCGTCTTCGGGTCGTGGCCCCCCCTCACGGACGGCGATGACACGGTAGTAGACGTTCTGTGGTAACGATGCGGCATCAATATTACTAAGTACTCGGAGCGCGATAAAATCATGATTTTATTTGCACGACGTGGGCACATGTGCTATAGTAACGATGGTATTTTTTCATAATTTTTGGTGATGGAGGAGTATCCGAAAAATTCCCTCTACACGGATTGCCCTTCGCGCGTCTACGGCTATGGCCGGCG
>NW_021282363.1:0-2158 GCF_002162155.2 Triticum dicoccoides
TTGGGGCTGCGACGCTTATGTGAAAAAGTTTCAGGATTAAGCTCGAACCCAAAGCGGATAAAGTACATCTTCATAGGACACCCAAAACAGTTGCGTATACCTCCTAATTCAGATCCGAAAGCAATATGAATTGTTTCTAGAATCAGGTCCTTTCTCGAGGAAAAGTTTCTCTCGAAAGAATTGAGTGGGAGGATGGTGGAAACTTGATGAGGTTATTGAACCGTCACTTCAACAAGTGTGTAGTAGGGCACAGGAAGTTGTTCCTGTGGCACGTACACCAATTGAAGTGGAAGCTTATGATATTGATCATGAAACTTCGGATCAAGTCACTACCAAACCTCGTGGGATGACAAGGATGCGTACTACTTCAGAGTGGTACGTAATCCTGTCTTGGAAGTCATGTTGCTAGACAACAATGAACCTACGAGCTATGGAGAAGCGATGGTGGGCCCGGATTCCGATAAATGGCTCAAGGCCATAAAACCCGAGAGAGGATCCATGTATGAAAACAAAGTGTAGACTTTGGAAGAACTACTTGATGGTCGTAAGGCTGTTAGGTACATATGGATTTTGAAAGGAAGACAGACAATGATGGTAAGTGTCACCATTGAGAAAGCTCGACTTGTCGTTAAGATGTTTTTCGACAAGTTCAAGGAGTTGACTACGATGAGACTTTCTCACTCGTAGCGATGCTAGAGTCTGTTGGAATTATATTAGCAATTACTGCATTATTTATGAAATCTTGCAGATAGGATGTCAAAAACATTGTTTCCTCGACGATTCTTGAAGAAAGGTTGTATGTGATACAACCGGAAGGTTTTGTCTATCCTGAAATATGCTAATAAGTATGCAAAGCTCCAGCAATCCTTCTGAGGACTGGAGTGAGCATCTCGGAGTTGGAATGTACGCTTTGATGATGATCAAAGATTTTGTGTGTATACAAAGTTTATGAGAAACTTGTATTTCCAAAGAAGTGAGTGGGAGCACTATAGAATTTCTGATGAGTATATGTTGTTGACATATTAATGATCAGAAATGACGTAGAATTTCTGGAAAGCATATAGGGTTATTTGGAAAGTGTTTTCAATGGAAAACCTGGATTAAGCTACTTGAACATTGAGCATCAAGATCTATAAGGATAGATCAAAACGCTTAATAGTACTTTCAAATGAGCACATGCCTTGACGTGATCTTGAAGGTGTTCAAGATGGATCAGTCAAAGAAGGAGTTCTTGCCTGAGTTGTAAAGTATGAAGTTAAGACTTAAAGCTCGACCATGGCAGAATAGAGAGAAAGGAACGAAGGTCGTCCCCTATGCTTAAGACATAGGCTCTACAGTATGCTATGCTGTGTACCGCACCTGAAGTGTGCTTTACCATGAGTCAGTCAAGGGGTACAAGAGTGATCCAAGAATGGATCATAGGACAGCGGTCAAAGTTATCCTTAGTAACTAGTGGACTAAGGAATTTTCTCAATTATGGAGGTGGTAAAAGAGTTCGTCGTAAAGGGTTGCGTCGATGCAAGCTTAACACCTATCCGGATAGCTCTGAGTAGAGATACCGGATACGTATAATGGAGCAACAATTTAGAATAGCTCCAAGTAGAATAGTTATTTGGAATAGCTCCAAATAGAACGTGGTAGCTGCATCTAGGAGATGACATAGAGATTTGTAAAGCACACACGGATCTGAAAGGTACAGACCCGTTGACTATAACCTCTCTCACAAGCATAACATGATCAAACCCAGAACTCATCGAGTGTTAATCACATGGTAAATGTGAACTAGATTATTGACTCTAGTAAACTCTTTGGGTGTTAGTCACATGGGGATGTGACCTTGAGTGTTAATCACATATCCATGTGAACTAGATTATTGACTCTAGTGCAAGTGGGAGACTGTTGGAAATATGCCCTAGAGGCAATAATAAATTGATTATTATTATATTTCCTTGTTCATGATAATCGTTTATTATCCATGCTAGAATTGTATTGATAGGAAACTCAGATACATGTGTGGATACATAGACAACACCATGTCCCTAGTAAGCCTCTAGTTGACTAGCTCGTTAATCAATAGATGGTTACGGTTTCCTGACCATGGACATTGGATGTCGTTGATAACAGGATCACATCATTAGGAGAATGATGTGATGGACAA
>NW_021282364.1:0-1187 GCF_002162155.2 Triticum dicoccoides
TCGTGGACGGAAGTTGACGCGCGCCATGGAAAACTGGGCAAAACCACGTACGTGGCACACGCCGCGTACACGGACCCTTACACGGAGCCGTGAACGGGCTGTACGTGGACACGGGAAAAAAGTGCCCGACGGCCGTCGTGGACGGAAGTTGACGCGCGCCATGGAAAACTGGGCAAAACCACGTACGTGGCACACGCCACGTACACGGAGCCGTGAACGGGCTGTACGTGGACACGGGAAAAAAGTGCCCGACGGCCGTCGTGGACGGAAGTTGACGCGCGCCATGGAAAACTGGGCAAAACCACGTACGTGGCACACGCCGCGTACACGGACCCTTACACGGACCCGTGAACGGGCTGTACGTGGACACGGGAAAAAAGTGCCCGACGGCCGTCGTGGACGGAAGTTGACGCGCGCCATGGAAAACTGGGCAAAACCACGTACGTGGAACACGCCGCGGAGACGGACCCTTACACGGACCCGTGAACGGGATGTACGTGGACACGGGAAAAAAGTGCCCGACGGCCGTCGTGAACGGAAGTTGACGCGCGCCATGGAAAACTGGGCAAAACCATGTACGTGGCACACGCCGCGTACACGGACCCGTGAACGGGTACGAGAGGTCCGGGAAAAAATGGCCCATACACCATGCGAACCGGATCAAAACCAGCTAATGATGGTCAACAAACAGTGCCACGGCAGCGTTTCAAAACAGTGTACCCCTCCTTCACAAACTAAGGGCAGGGGTCCCAATGGGGGCTAAAACCCTCGGGTATAGTAGGGAGGAGGGGTCCTTCCTGGTGGGCGTACGGAACACGGGTGATTTTTCTTAGGGAAAACACCCGTGTTCACGTACGCCCATCATTTCCCAACGTTGCCTCGGATGTCCCGTCGTTATGCCATCACGAAGGTGTTGGCCCGGTCCCGTGTACGTCTCGTGAGAAATTCTGACCCAACAGCCGAAGGTGGCTCGGGAAACAGGAAAGTACCCCGTTGCGTACACGATCCGACCGACGGTAAACAGTCGCAACGATGTCCCTCCAATGTCGCCTCCGGAAAAACGTTGCCCCTCGGTGGCAACGTCATCGCTGTCCCGGTCCCCTGTACGTCTCAAGTGAAATTCTGACCCAACAGCCGAATGCGGCTCGGGAAACAGGAAAGTAGCCCGTTTCTTGCACGATAAGACC
>NW_021282365.1:0-1080 GCF_002162155.2 Triticum dicoccoides
CTGCTTTTTAGTACTACTTGTCACCCCCAAACTGATGGACAAACTGAAGTAGTCAATAGAACGTTGTCTACTATGCTTAGGGCTGTTTTGAAGAATAATAAGAAAATGTGGGAGGAATGCTTGCCTCATATTGAATTTGCTTATAATCGTTCATTGCATTCTACTACTAAGATGTGCCCTTTTGAAGTTGTGTATGGTTTCCTACCTCGTGCACCTATTGATTTGTTGCCTCTTCCATCTTCGGAGAAGGTTAATTTTGATGCTAAACAACGTGCTGAATTGATTTTAAAAATGCATGAGTTAACTAAGGAAAACATTGAGCGCATGAATGCTAAATATAAACTTGCTGGAGATAAGGGTAGAAAACATGTTGTGTTTGCACCTGGAGATCTTGTTTGGTTACATTTGCGTAACGATAGATTTCCTGATTTGCGCAAATCAAAGTTAATGCCACGTGCTGATGGTGCCTTTAAGGTGTTAGAGAAAATGAATGATAATGCATATAAACTTGAGCTGCCTGCAGATTTTGGGGTTAGTCCCACTTTTAACATTGCAGATTTGAAGCCTTATTTGGGTGAGGAAGATGAACTTCCGTCGAGGACGACTTCATTTCAAGAAGGGGAGGATGATGAGGACATCAATACAATTGTTACACCCACAGCCCTTGCTGCTATACATACTGGACCAATTACTAGAGCCCGTGCACGCCAACTAAATTACCAGGTACTTTCGTTTCTTGGTAATGATTCTAATGTTCATGAGAATATGATGCTGCCTAAATTGGATACATTTGTTTTGCTTACAAATGAAGGGCCTAGCTTGGAGAAGGATGAACACTGGAGCAAGAACAAGCATGGAGATGATGGCATGCGCAAGGGGAACAAGAACGGAGTTACAAGTGATGATTTCAGGACTTTGAAGCCACCATAATGGGTGCATGAAGCCTTGGACGAAATATACAAGATGCCACTTCATAAATTTCGTCCCGAGGCTATTTTAGGTGCTGCGTCACCTTATTATTGGGCCAGGCCCATGTAATTTCGAAATACATAAGTATAGGCTATTTTTAGAGTCCGTATG
>NW_021282366.1:0-1083 GCF_002162155.2 Triticum dicoccoides
CGGGACTCCGAACAACATTCGGTAACCACATACGAACTTCCTTTATAACCCTAGCGTCATCGAACCTTAAGTGTGTAGACCCTACGGGTTCGGGAGACATGTAGACATGACCGAGACGTTCTCCGGTCAATAACCAACAGCGGGATCTGGATACCCATGATGGCTCCCACATGTTCCACGATGATCTCATCGGATGAACCACGATGTCAAGGACTTAATCAATCCCGTATTCAATTCCCTTTGTCTATCGGTATGTTACTTGCCCGAGATTCGATCGTCGGTATCCAATACCTTGTTCAATCTCGTTACCGGCAAGTCTCTTTACTCGTTCCGTAACACATCATCCCGTGATCAACTCCTTGGTCACATTGCGCATATGATGATGTCCTACCGAGTGGGCCCAGAGATACCTCTCCGTTTACACGGAGTGACAAATCCCAGTCTCGATCCGCATAAAACAATAGATACTTTCGGAGATACCTGTAGTGCAGCTTTATAGTCACCCAGTTACGTTGTGACGTTTGATACACCCAAAGCACTCCTACGGTATCCAGGAGTTACACGCTCTCATGGTCGAAGGAAGAGATACTTGACATTGGCAAAGCTCTAGCAAATGAACTACACGATCTTTTGTGCTAGTCTTAGAATTGGGTCTTGTCCATCACATCATTCTCCTAATGATGTGATCCCGTTATCAACGACATCCAATGTCCATAGCCAGGAAACCATGACTATCTGTTGATCACAACGAGCTAGTCAACTAGAGGCTCACTAGGGACATATTGTGGTCTATGTATTCACACGTGTATTACGATTTCCGGATAATACAGTTATAGCATGAATAAAAGACAATTATCATGAACAAGGAAATATAATAATAATACTTTTATTATTGCCTCTAGGGCATATTTCCAACAGTCTCCCACTTGCACTAGAGTCAATAATCTAGTTCACATCGCCATGTGATTAACACTCACAGGTCACATCGCCATGTGACTAATACCCAAGAGTTTACTAGAGTCAGTAGTCTAGTTCACATCACTATGTGATTAACACTCAATGAGTTTTATGTTTGATCATGTT
>NW_021282367.1:0-1324 GCF_002162155.2 Triticum dicoccoides
CGGGTCGCTGCCGTGTCTCGGCCTCACCGGTGGTGCGCCGAGGCCGGAGCCCGACGCGGCATGGCTGCCGCGAGGTGGTGGTGCAGTAGGAAGTCGTCCACCAAGCCAGCAGCACCGTCGTCTACCCGCCACTGACGGCGACGAACTACTTCGTGTGGTTGTTGATCATGAAGGTGAACATGGAGGGCTAACGCGTGTGGGACGCCATCGAGGGAGGCGGGACATTCAGCTAGGACAGGGCGGCGCTTGCAGAAATTCTGCGAGCCGTGCCGGAGGAGATGCACTCCACGCTTGCCATGAAGGCGACGACAAAGGAGGCATGGGATGCCATCAAGATCATGCGGGTCGGCGATGCCCGCGTCCGTGAGGCCATGGCGCAGACTCTCCTAAAGGAGTTTGATGCCGTCTGCATGAGGAGCGGCGAGACCCTCAATGAGCTCGCCATGCGCATGAACGGGATTGCCAACAAGCTGCGCACGTTCGGCGAGAATCTCGATGAGGTGAAGGTCGTGAAGAAGCTTCTCCGCATTGTGCCGTCCAAGTATACCCAGGCAGCTATTGCCATTGAACAACTTCTTAATCTTAAAACCATGTCCATGGAAGAGCTTGTGGGAAGGCTCAAAACGGCGGAGGACCGCAGCGACTTGGACGAGGGCGCCAACAACTACGACCAGGGTGGTGGGAGCCGCCTGCTCCTCACAGAGGAGGAGTGGCTTGCTCGCCACCGCAGCGGCGCCGGCAAGAAGAAGGGCAACTTCGACATACGCAAGGTGCGTTGCTACAACTATCAAGAGTACGAGCATTACTCCAAGGACTGCACCGAGCCAAGGAAGCAGTGGGCGCTTCTCGCCAACGCGACCGCCGCCGACGAGCCGGGGCTGCTTTGAAGATCGACATGGAGGCGTTCGAATAAATGACAACAAGGTTAAGGGGGTGATTGATAGAGTTTACCTTGTTGTCTAGGTATTCATCATGTGTATTTCGTCGTATTAGTTTCGGTCATGCATTTAGTCTAAGCTGCGGCAGGTTGTGTATGTCTAGTTGTGATCACGTACACAGTGCAAAGCTGGTTGATAGAGTGAGTTAGTTAGTTGGGAGGAAGTCAGTAGAGAATGGATGCATGTGCGGGCGTCCATCAGCTTAGTAGCATGCACGTACGCGTATTTCCATTGCATGAATGTGTTGTATAGCCGATGGCGGCTTAGATGTGGACCGAGTAATTAGGAGATAAGCGTGACGCCGGCTGAATCGTATGACCATGTCAAAGAGGTTGTTACTCGTGGCCATGCTACCGGCTAGTGGAGAGAAAATAGCGGATCAGGCA
>NW_021282368.1:0-1357 GCF_002162155.2 Triticum dicoccoides
GATATGACCAAAAATATTGCATATATGCATATTTGTCAGGTGATTTCTAGTGCAAACTATTCAATAATCTATTTATGTTATCCAGAACAAAAATACTTCACACACTTTTGTGTTTTGTCTAATTGCAGGTGTATGGGACATTTGTACAATCCACATATGAAGTTAAGGAAGAAAGAGATGTTTATTTGCTGTCCAAAAAGTTCTCTCACGTCACTTTTGGCCCAAGAGAAGATAGAGTCCAAGTCTCTCACGTTCTGGATTCAGATTCGGACTGCACAGACATACCTGACTCAAAACGCACACAAGTTTTTCATACGGACTCCGAATTGGGTGATTCTTTTTTTGTTGGAAACTAAATTTCGTGCGCTTTCCAACCCAATTGGAATCACCTTCAAATTCGTCCGGAGCGTTGAGTTGTGGATGAAACAATCTGATGCTGCAGTAGAATCCGAGTCAAACTACAAGTCCAAGGGTGTTACATCACCTCCACTTGGGCCCATGAGCCTTGTACGACCTAGGGTTAGTTTTAGGCTGCCTTGGGACGTCCTCCCACCTCCTTGGCCGCCACCCCTTGCTCCTATATAAGTAGATCCATCTAGTAGCTTTTTTCTTGGGATTTGTTTAGTTAAAAGTTAGCCATTGCAACTTCGTGTACTTCGTTTGTGTCCAACGACCAGACCAAGACCGCTTACGGATCCCCACCATTATCAATACCTCATATATATTTGCAATATTCAGATTGCTTTATCATATTCTTGCTCGTTCTTTGATTGCTTGCAGGAATAGACCTTCGTGGTCAGGCTGACCGTGCTTCCGGCATCGTCAGTAACCTCAGGAGATTGGTTTAGCGATTGCTAAGGCGCAACGTCGTGCACGTTTATAGTCGGATCGTCAAAGTCGTCTCCACCAAATCGATAGTTATCATCTCATCGAAAGATCGGGACACCCTCGCCTCGATTAAGTGGTATCAGTTTTCAGGTTGCTCAGTGAGAATTTCCAGTTTTCCTAGATTAGATTTATTTTCTTACCTATTGTCCAAGAAAAAGCCACAAAAAAAGTTAGATCTGTTCATCCTTTATCCAAGCCAGTCTGAGCCTTTGCAATTTTCTATTCATTGCTTGCATAGTTGAATTATCGGTTGCATCGTCGTGTCAGTTGCTGGTCTTAGTGTCTAGTTCCTTTAGAGTTTCGAGTTCTGTTCACATTAGTCACGCCGCCGCTGCATCATTATCCGTTCCGCTGTCCACCATCCCATCTATTAATTTCCACCACGTGCTATGCACTGTTCATTGTCATAATCATAGTTGAGGTCATTCACATCTTCGCCTGATCCAATCTGCATCTTATCTAGTTTGTC
>NW_021282369.1:0-804 GCF_002162155.2 Triticum dicoccoides
GCACCTTTCAACCAATGTTTAATTGTGTATGTTTTCCTCGAGCCTACATCATTATACCATTTGATCTGACAATTTTTATCTCCTTGTTCACATAATTGTGGAAATCCATCTTTTGTTAACCTCGATGAATTGTCGCTGATTCCATCAGCCACCTCCTCATCCTCTCGTTGGTTTATCGATGAACTCTTGTTTCGGAACTGTCTTCCATAGTTCATTTCCCGAGAATCTTACAATGTCATCTCGTCAACTTGCGTTACACCTTTTCTTCTCAGGTATCCTAAGTCTGAGGTATCCTGACACCAATCGGATCTGAATCTCGGTCAGATATGATGGTTGGGACATATCTCCAAGAGTTGTAGCATTGATCTCTACGTGACCCGGTAACATGATGTCATGCCTAGCAAACCCCCCCCCCCGGCTGGAGGACCTATCATTATAATTTCTTTTGCAAGATAACCATTCTTCCTGGAGGAAATTGTAAGACTTATCCTACAAGTTGTTCCTAATGGATCCTTCCGATATCCAAAGTCTGGCCCTTGATTGAAACACCATGTCAATGCTATCTCGAAGCATGTCTGTGGTACTACGATTTTCAATAAGAACATTTGAAGCCCAATGCTAAATGTTTCTTGCTCAATTATCCAAACACCGATGTATGGGTAATGTCATGAAAATTCTCTCCCCTACCTAAAGAGTTTTCTACATTATATCCTGTCATGGATATCATGCTCTGCTTATCCTTGGGAAGGATATACCCCTGAAATATGTGTTTAAACACATTTTCCTTTCCATTGTTCTGTTTAA
>NW_021282370.1:0-1033 GCF_002162155.2 Triticum dicoccoides
CAATATCCAGATTGCAATCTTAGTTTCTTGCTTGTTCTTCGTTTGCTCGCAGGAAACAGACCCTCGTGGTCAGGTTGATCGTGCTCCGGCGTGGTCAATAACCTCTCGGAGTTGGTTTAGCGATTGCTAAGGCGCGACGTCCTCGCACGTTCGTAGTCGGATCGTCAAAGTCGACTTCCACCAAAGCGAAATCCACCATCTCATCGAAAGACGGGACACCTCCGCCTCTATCAAGTGGTATCAGATTTCCAGGTTGCTCGGTGAGATTTTACAGTTTTTCGTAGTTTAGATCGAGTCTGTTCTTCATACCTATAGTCCACGAAAAAGCCACAAAAAAAATTAGGGTTAGTTCATCATATCCAAACCAATCTGAGCCTTGCATAATCTTTTTAGGGTTTTGCTTTGTTGAATTTGCGGTTGCATCGTCGTGTCTAGTTGCTGGTCTTAGAGTCCAGTCTTTTAGAGTTTCGAGTTCTGGTCATAAGTTGTCACGCCGCCGCCGCACCATCATCATCGCCCCTGCCATCTACCACCACCGCACCGAATCCGTATCCATATACCACCACCAATCCGTGTCCATATACCACCACCGATCCATATCCATATACTACCACCGCTACCACCACCGCTGCCATATACCACCACCTTATATCCACCACCAATCCGAGTTCTTTGCTTATTAGGTTTGTTTTCGGGATCCATCTAGATTCCGATTCGTGTTTCCTTGCCGGAGTAGGTTTCGGAAAAAAAAAGAGTCGGGTAGCCACGCTCCGTTTAGGTCCAAAATTTTTTGAAAACGCATTTTTCGAAAAAATTTCTGGCTATCCTATTTTTAGGTGTTTCTGAGTGTTTTGAGACAGGTGCCATTATAGGAAGTTTTTTTTGACCCGTTTCCAGTTTTTGGGTCCGGGCAGTCGAAAAAAAAAAATTGGTCGAAAAAATTTCGTGCCCATCCTGTCAGTTTGAGCTAGGAAGAGTTTTGAGACACTCGCCATTATAGTGATTTTTCGCAAAAAAAAAAGAGCGAAAAAAA
>NW_021282371.1:0-1185 GCF_002162155.2 Triticum dicoccoides
ATTATGATGCCAGTTCTCATCCAAGGCCCTAAGCAACCCGGCAACGACATTGATGTGTACCTAAGGCCATTAGTTGAAGAACTTTTACAGCTGTGGAATGGAAACGGTGTACGTACGTGGGATGAGCACAAACAGGAGGAATTTAACCTAAAGGCGTTGCTGTTTGTGACCATCAACGATTGGCCCGCTCTCAGTAACCTTTCAGGACAGACAAACAAGGGATACCACGCATGCACGCACTGTTTACTTGACACCGATAGTATATACCTGGCAAGCTGCAGGAAGAATGTGTACCTGGGCCATCGTCGATTTCTTCCGACCAACCATCAATGTCGAAAGAAAGGCAAGCATTTCAAAGGCGAGGCAGATCACCGGAAGAAGCCCGCCATGCGTACCGGTGATCACGTACTTGCTATGGTCAATGATTTACACGTAATCTTTGAAAAGGGTCCCGGCGGACTAGCTGTTCCGAATGACGCTGAGAATCACGCACCCATGTGGAAGAAGAAATTTATATTTTGGGACCTACCCTACTGGAAAGACCTAGAGGTCCGCTCTTCGATCGACGTGATGCACGTGACAAAGAACCTTTGCGTGAACCTGCTAGGCTTCTTGGGCGTGTATGGGAAGACAAAAGATACACCTGAGGCACGAGAGGACCTGCAACGCTTGCACGAAAAAGAGGGCATGCCTCCGAAGCAGTATGAAGGTCCTGCCAGCTATGCTCTTACGAAAGAAGAGAAAGAAATATTCTTTCAATGCCTGCTCAGTATGAAGGTCCCGACTGGCTTCTCGTCGAATATAAAGGGAATAATAAATATGCCAGAGAAAAAGTTCCAGAACCTAAAGTCTCATGACTGCCACGTGATTATGACGCAACTGCTTCCGGTTGCATTGAGGGGGCTTCTACCGAAAAACGTCCGACTAGCCATTGTGAAGCTATGTGCATTCCTCAATGCAATATCTCAGAAGGTGATCGATCCAGAAATCGTACCAACGCTAAGGAGTGATGTGGCGCAATGTCTTGTCAGTTTCGAGCTGGTGTTCCCACCATCCTTCTTCAATATCATGACGCACGTCCTAGTTCATCTAGTCGACGAGATTGTCATTCTGGGGCCCGTATTTCTACACAATATGTACCCCTTTGAGAGGTTCATGGGAGTCCTAAAGAAATATGTTCGTAAC
>NW_021282372.1:0-1249 GCF_002162155.2 Triticum dicoccoides
GGCACATCAGGGCTCAAACAACTCCTACTCATGCTAGTGGGTTTCATCTATTTACTGTGGCAATGACAGGTCATGCAAAGGATAAAGGGTTCAGCTACCGCAGCAAGTATCAAATATGTCGTTGTTGTCCTAATGCAGTAAAAGAGAGCAGGAGCGAGAGAGTGGGATTTTATCGGAATGAACAAGGGGGTTTTGCTTGCCTGGCACTTCTGAAGATAACATTGAGTCTTCATCAGTGTCAACGATCACATCATCGGTACAACGTCTACCGAGGGGGAACAGCACCGGCAAACACAGAAGAAACACGATCAATGCAATGCACAGTATGATGCATGCTATGACATGGCAAAATGAATGTGTTTTGGGCTAATGCAACTAAAACCAGATTAAATGAAGTTGGTTTGAATATAAGATTCAAATTCAAACTCCATATGTGATTATTCAAATGCTATTTAATTGATTTGTGCTAAACAGCAGCTATAAGTTGTTCTAACATGCATGAAAATGGTGCAGATGGATTCCTTGAATTTTTCTGATAATTTTTCATATATAATTTATTTAATTTGGAGTTACGGTTAATTTCCTATGATTTTTAGAAGTTTTAGGTATTTTCTGGAATTTTCTGATTTATTTTAAATCCAGAAAATCATTTAATGCGTCAGCATGACATCACCTTGACGTCAGCAGGTCAACAGGGCGCCTCCAGGTCAAACCTGACGTGTGGGGGCCACACGTCAGTGACACAGGGTTGTTTAACCCACTGACAGGTGGGGCCGGGTCAAAGGCCACGTCAGCACGGTCAAGCTGACGCGTGGGGCCACTGTGATTAATCTAAACTAACAAAGTTTAAGCCGTGGTTAATTAAGGGCGTGGGGCCACTGTCAGTGTCACAAAGCGGTGGTTAGTGGCTAATTAAGCCAGCCACGTCACTGGCCACCGGAGTTCGGCCGGCGGCGACCCGGAACGCGGCGGAAGTTCACCGGGGTTGCGCTACGGGCGACGGCTGGACGCGCGAAGGGCACCAGAAGGTAGCCCGTGCCCGTGCGCATCTAGGGGGGCCAACGGGAGGTGCGGGGGTGGCCGGGGTTCGCCGGAATGGAGCCCGAGGCGGCGCCGGAGTTCGGACCTTGGCGAAAACGGCGTTGTGGAGCACGGGCGAGTGAGGTAAAGCACTGCGCAGCCTCCTGGAGTCACCACGAGCTCGGTGAGATGCACGGGCGTGACCCGTTCGAGCTCAGGCCACGGCGGC
>NW_021282373.1:0-2196 GCF_002162155.2 Triticum dicoccoides
TTGCTCTCGGCGCGGCCTGGTCAACGTGGTCAATGAACGACATCCATCGGAAGTGGACTGTACGTGGAGAGGCTGACAGCTGGGTCCATGGCCGCACGCAAGGAAATGCCTCCTTATTACGCGCAAAATAATGATTCCTCCACCTGACAGCTAGGACCCACAGGAAGGGCCTCTATATTTTGCGAAAAAACGTTCCCCCCGCTGACAGGTCGGACCCACCAGCTATATCTTTGAACGCAAGGAAGTGCCTCCTTATTACGCCCCAAAAATGAATACCCCCTGCTAGCTGAGACCCACCATATTGTGTGGCTGACTTGTGGGCCTACTAAGTTGATGGGGACGGAGGGCTTTATCAACTTAGTCAATACTCCAGTGAGCGTATGATGTCCATCTAACGGCCATAGTGCTTCTTCAACCTCTGGTCTTCTTGCTCCAGCCGCCCAAAGCAGCGTCGGTCATGCCGCCTGCTCCTGCCTCCCGTGGCTGGCTATGCTGCCGCCGAGGCCTCACCGCCCCCATAATACTCCCACCACTGGCCAGGCCATCCCTCCACTCACCCACACCCCCTGTTATTCTGCGGCGATGGCAACCTCACACCGCAGCCGAACCAGTGAACCCTCGTACTCCTCTCCGTGTGGGCATCCACTGCCGCATCTTCCCTGGCTCCGCGTCGTCCCCTTCCTAGGCCTCGCCTTCGTCCACCGCCGTGGTGCTCTTGGCGCGGCATGGTCAATGTGGTCAACGACCGACT
The DNA here is from genome assembly GCF_002162155.2 of Triticum dicoccoides. Lineage (NCBI taxonomy): Eukaryota > Viridiplantae > Streptophyta > Magnoliopsida > Poales > Poaceae > Triticum > Triticum dicoccoides. The sequence goes on from NW_021282373.1 coordinate 752, forward strand.
TCCATCGGAAGAGTATTGTACGTGGAGAGGTTGACAACCGGGTCCATGGCAGCCGCAAGGAAGTGCCTCCTTATTACGCGGAAAATAATTATTCCTCTACCTGACAGCAGGGACCCACCGGACGGGCCACCATATTTTGCAAAAAAACGTTTCCCTCCTGACTACTGGGACCCACTGGACGGGCCACCGTATTTCGCGAAAAAAACGTGCCCCCCCGCTGTCAGCTCGGACCCACCGGAAGTGCCTCCTTATTATGCACAAAAAAATGAATACTCCCCCTGCTAGCTGGGACCCACCTTGGTGGGAGGATGACTTGTGGGCCTACTAAGTTGACGGGGACAGAGGGCTTTGCCAACTTAGTCAATATGAAAGATTCTAGCTCCAGTGACCGTACGATGTCCATCCAACGGCCGTAGTGCTTCTTCAACCTCTGGTCTTCTTGCTCCGGCCGCCCAAAGCAGCGCCGGACGTGCCGCATGCTCCTGCCTCCCGTGGCCGGCTGTGCTGCCGCAGAGGCCTCACCGCCCCCTACTATTCCCACCGCTGGCCAGGCCCTGCGGCGACGGCAACCTCACACCGCAACCAAACCAGTGAACCCTCGTACTCCTCTCCGTGCGGGCTTCCACTGCCGCGTCTTCCCCGGCTCCGCGTCGTCCCATTCCTAGGCCTCGCCGTCGTCCACCGCCCTGGTGCTCTCTGCGCGGCGTGGTCAACATGGTCAAGGAACGACTTCCATCAGAAGAGTACTGTACGTGGACAGGCTGACAGCTGGGTCCACGGCGGCCGCAAGGAAGTGCCTCCTTATTACACGCAAAATAATTATTCCTCCACCTGACAGCAGGGACCCACCGGACGGGCCACCATATTTCATGAAAAAACATTTCCCCCTGACTGCTGGGACCCACCAGCTACATCTTCGCACGCAAGGAAGTGCGTCCGGGCAAAAAAAAATGATTCGCCCCCCTAACTGCTGGAACCCACCAGCTACATCTTCGCACGCAAGGAAGTGCCTGACAATCGGGACCCACCTGGTCGAAGCGTACATAGCGTTGTCATTTTGGTCAGGAACATGTATGTACATACTGGTCGATGTAGAGGCTCGCACGTGTCATAGTAGAGGCGCACACGTGTCGTAGTAGAGGCGCGCACGTAGCATGTACACGTAGGTACAACGGCCAGGGTGCAAGAAAGTAAATATGGCCGTGTACGTACATACGGGCGGGGTCTCGAACGCCTACTCGCGCATACATATGGCCAGGGCTCATGTACATGGCTGGGTCAGAATGGAGAAACTGCGTCATTGTCGTGTTCATGGGGAGGCAACGGAATGCGTCGTGTTCATCGGGAGGCAACGGAATGCGTCAGGTTCATTGGGAGGCAACGGAATGCGTGGGAGCCAACCGGCTTGAACAGAATAGGCGATGGAAACAAGGCCTGGCGTACCG
>NW_021282374.1:0-889 GCF_002162155.2 Triticum dicoccoides
GCATTTAAAACTAATTTTGGATTATATGAGTGGTTAGTCATGCCTTTTGGGTTAACTAATGCACCTAGTACTTTCATGAGATTAATGAACGAAGTTTTACGTGCTTTCATTGGACGATTTGTGGTAGTTTACTTTGATGACATATTGATTTATAGCAGATCTTTGGAAGAACATTTGGAACATTTACGTGCTGTTTTTATTGCTCTACGTGATGCACGTTTGTTTGGTAACCTTGGGAAGTGCACCTTTTGCACCGACCGAGTATCTTTTCTTGGCTATGTTGTTACTCCACAGGGAATTGAAGTTGATAAAGCCAAGATTGAATCTATTGAGAGTTGGCCGCAGCCCAAAACGGTCACACAAGTGAGGAGTTTTCTTGGCCTCGCTGGATTCTATAGGCGTTTTGTGAGAGATTTCAGCACCATTGCTGCACCTCTCAATGAGCTTACAAAGAAAGTTGTGCCTTTTCTTTGGGGTACCGCACAGGAAGAAGCCTTCACGGTATTGAAAGATAAGTTGACACATGCTCCTTTACTCCAACTTCCTGATTTTAATAAGACTTTTGAGCTTGAATGTGATGCTAGTGGAATTGGATTAGGAGGTGTGTTATTACAAGATGGCAAACCTGTTGCATACTTTTCTGAAAAATTGAGTGGGCCTAGTCTGAATTATTCTACTTATGATAAAGAATTATATGCTCTTGTTCGGACTTTAGAAACATGGCAACATTATTTATGGCCCAAAGAATTTGTTATACATTCTGATCATGAATCTTTGAAACATATTAAAAGTCAAGCTAAACTGAATCGTAGACATGCTAAATGGGTTGAATTCATGGAGACTTTCCCTTATGTCATTAAACACAAGAAGGGAAAAGAAAATGTTATTG
>NW_021282375.1:0-2083 GCF_002162155.2 Triticum dicoccoides
CTATAGAAAGTGTGACCCTGCACTTTCAAATCTACAGGTGGTGCTTTGGATAAGGACATGAGTTTGCCTCCTCCAGCAACAGTGACTTTTCTGGGTTGCATTGGTTGTTGGTGGTAGATACTTTTAATAGCAAATTATGTGCTTATAAAAGTGTCTGAAGAACCACTGTCAAAGAGTGATGTGGCCTTCCTTCCTACAATTTCTACGATCAAGGAGAAAGTATTTGGACCTGGAGTTCCCTCTGCTACATTTTCTGATATGTGCATTGCTTGTGCAGGTTTGTCTACAGTGTTATCACTGTTTTTCTCTTTGTCTGGAGTGTTTGGAGCTGTATGATAAGCTTGTTCAGGTCTAGTGCTATCTTCTGTATTGTCACTATCCTCATCCTCATCGAATTCTTGTAAAATGTGCAATGTTTTGCCAATTTTACACTTGTGTTGCCTTGTCCATGGTTCTCTGCAGTACCAGCATGCTCTAGCATCTTTAGAAAAGGGAAGATTATATTTTTCCTGGGTTGGAACTTGCACTTGTAACGAATTTGAAGGATTTTTGTAGGAAGAAGGGTAGTTTCTAGGTTTGTAAACTGGTGGAATCTGGAATTTTCTGGCAGCCGCAGCTTTCTCATATACTTTAGCATACCAATATGCTTCAATTATCCCAGTAGATTTTTGTCCACAAACCTCATGCTTAATGTCCCTTCTCAAACCACCAATAAAACAACTCAGCACAAAATTTTCTTGAAGACAGGGATGGTTTCTTTCAGGACACACATTGTTCAAAGTTGTCAATGTATTGCTGTACTATAGGAGTTTTTTGTATGTTTTTCAAAAGTTCCACAGCTTCATGAACACTAGCTTTTGAAAACCCGTCAGCTATCATTTGGCAAAACTGTTGCCAAGTCACCATCTGCCAAGGAATACATATGTTTTTCAACCAATTAGTAGCTCTGCCTTGAAAATGTCCCGTGGCCAAATTAACCCACTGTTCATAAGGAGTTCCAGACATGTCATAAATAATTTCACAAGCTATGAGCCACCCAATGGGATCATCTCCACTAAATAGTGGTATTTCCAATCTTGGTCCTTTTAATACTGCCTCTGCAAAATAAGATGGACCACCCAAATCAGTTGCATACTGGTTTCTCTCAGCATCATATAGATTCCCTACTGCTTGATAAACAGGTGGAACTCCCTGTGCGGTTGTGGTCATGTTAATGTACTTACCAGTGATTGGGTTGTAAGTATGTGGAGGAGAGTACAATAAAGCATTGATAGGAGCAAAGTATCCATTGTTCCCTAAGAAACCCAATGTATGTGCTTGCACTGTTCCACTTGTATTTTGTCATGGTCGGTTTTCTGGGACATAAAATCCTAGAAAATGACCCTTGTGTCATCACCAGCACCAGGATTATCGTTGCTGGTGGACACTTCCTTGATACAAAATTCCAACCGGTTACAAGAATTTGAGTACAAGACCATAAAGGTCCTTTGAGTATAACAATGAGCTCTAGTGGTGGATGGTGTAAGTGACTCATGGATCTCCAACGATGATGGGATTACATTCCCACAGGAATAGCTGACCTGGCTAACTTCTATCTCACGTGGCTGCTATCTTCGATTCCTAGATTGCGGGGGTGTCTTCGTAGTGCTCCTCTCCAAGTCGTGATCTGGGCAAGACAATAGCCAGGGACAAGCCTATGAGTATGTTTGAATGTACTCATACACATCATGAACAAAAGATATACCGAATGCATATATTCATGGTGGGTTAAATTTATATGCATATGCTGACTAAAACGAAAGCATGGCATGATGATTATTAACACAGTGCGGATGAATAGATAATTTATATTAGTAATAAACCAAGAAAATAAAATGGAACATCGGGCGTTGGACGCCCGAGGGATTCCAAGGAAAATGCCAAACGGGTGTCTAAAAGTGAAACCTCGAGAGGTCTTGAAAATAAGCTGAGTATCCAGGTGGTCTAGCCATCCGAAGTGATACTCAGAAAATAAAATAAAATTGAGTGCACGGGTAGTCTGGCTATCCCATGTGACACCCGGTAAATTTCAAATGGGAGAAAC
>NW_021282376.1:0-1338 GCF_002162155.2 Triticum dicoccoides
TCTAGGGATATGTGTATGTTACTAGTGTATGTTACTCTCCATTGTGGCTAGTCTAATAGTAACTAGCTATGTTACCACTTTTATCTTTTTCTTCATTTATTGCGTGACACATCATCTATTTAACCTAGATATGTGTGATGTTACTATCTATGTTATTCCCATTGTAGGTAGTCTCTAGTCTTATGGCATCTAAACTTTCATCATTTGCGCAAGCTCGCGTCCCACAATATAGTTCGCGGCATGCCACACATTTTCTCGGATGGATCAATTGTGTGACGCATGCCTGGCCAGCAAGCAACGCGGCACACCATTTCCCAAGGCCGCAAAGCGGCGTGCTCCAAAGGTGCTGGACCTCGTACATGCCGATTTGTGCGCCATGATCACGCCACAAACACCCGGTGGGAAAAAGATGTTTCTCCTCCTCATCGATGATCACAGCTGCTTCATATGGTTGTTGATGCTCGGGGCAAAAGACGAAGCCGTGAGGACCATCCGTAGATTCAAGGTTGGCGTTGAAGTTGAGAAGAAGATGAAGCTATGCGCCCTGTGCATTGACCGAGGCGGTGAGTTCAACTCCAACGACTTCGCAGCCTATTGTGTGGAAACGTGTGTCAAGCGGCTGTTGGAAATATGCCCTAGAGGCAATAATAAAAGTATTATTATATTTCATTGTTCATGATAATTGTCTTTTATTCATTCTATAACTGTATTATCCGGAAATCGTAATACACGTGTGAATACATAGACTTCAATATGTCCCTAGTGAGCCTCTAGTTGACTAGCTCGTTGTGATCAACAGATAGTCATGATTTCCTGGCTATGGACATTGGATGTCGTTGATAACGGGATAACATCATTAGGAGAATGATGTGATGGACAAGACCCAATCCTAAGCATAGCACAAAGGTCGTTTAGTTCGTTTGCTAGAGCTTTGCCAATGTCAAGTATCTCTTCCTTAGACCATGAGATCGTGTAACTCCCGGATACCGTAGGAGTGCCTTGGGTGTATCAAACGTCACAACGTAACTGGGTGACTATAAAGGTGCATTACAGGTATCTCCGAAAGTAGCTGTTGGGTTGACACGGATCGAGACTGGGATTTGTCACTCCGTATGACGGAGAGGTATCTCTGGGCCCACTCGGTAATGCATCATCATAATGAGCTCAAGGTGACCAAAGTGTTGGCCACGAGATCATGCATTACGGTACGAGTAAAGTGACTTGCCGGTAACAAGACTGAACAAGGTATTGGGATACCGACGATCGAGTCTCGGGCAAGTAACGTACCGATTGACAAAGGGAATTGTATACAGGGTTTGATCGAATCCTCGACATCGT
>NW_021282377.1:0-3919 GCF_002162155.2 Triticum dicoccoides
ATTTAGTAATCTATCTCTCCAAAAGCGTGCCTACCGATGGCCAGAGGGGTGGCAAAGTGTCTCAGGGTACCATAGTTTATTCACACATGCTGTAAAGGTTTGCGGGCGTGTGAACGCATAGCATGCACCAGCCTCTTTATATAGCAACTGGTCGTATGTACAGTAGAACTATTGTCGCCTGCATGCGTGTTGTCCCATGGTAGATCGTTTACATGCAGCAGCGGTAAAACGTCTCGTGCGTATCGTTCCCATGGTATATCGCTTGCATGCAGTAGCTGTAAAACGTCCCGCGCGTGCCATCGCCATGGTAGACCGCTCGCATGTAGAACACTTGGCTAGTAATCAGAGACGTGCTTCCGGTCATCAGTGGGGCGAGAAGGCACGGATAGCCATGTGTACCGACTCTCTGCATGGCGCAGTGACATGCTGTTAACGTATTGCACAACATGCAAAAGATGACTGTAGTCTACACATGCCTGTCTGAGGTCTATGCAAAGCAGTGTACGCATGTGTAGTCCAGAAATATATTTTTAACTACAATGCATAGTCATACACATCTTCAATTTGTCTTGTTGATATGTTCACGGGTACGCAGTAATAGGAGGAGGCGGGCCTTACTGTCATTTATGGAGAAAGATGCATAGCTACATGTTAGCAATAGTGGACGCAGATAGGTACAGCTACAGCTGTGCCACAGTGTACTAACTGGTCAGGCAGCTGCAGATGTGTTACAGTGGATTAATTGGTCAGGTAGGCACAAGTACATCAGTGTTTAACGTAGGGGCGGCAAGGTAGGCAGGTTTGGCCTGGTGATCGAGGTGAGTGAGAGCATGCTTGCGCGTGGGTTGAACATGACCAGGTACGTACAGGCGACGCGTGGGTTGGTTATGTAATGCTTAAGTTGTCGCTATCGTGAGGAAATAAAAAGGTATATATTTTTTATTCTATTTTTGGAATTGTAACCTTGTGTATGTGCTATAAGTAAATGCAAGTTTGCTTTGGCAAGCGTACACAATTACTAAGCTAAACAGTGTTAGCCGGTGTAATCATATAAATTGCTAGGTGGCAAAGAAATCACCACATAGTCTATCATTCGAATGTATGCATGGTGTACATGGGCCAACGAAAGTTGGACCTTATGGGCCGTATCAGAATGTTAAATATTGAGCGGACGGAAGCTTGACGTAAAGTGGGATGGTTGAAGCCAGATGGGTTGGTTGAATCTGTAAACTATAGTAAATAGAAAATACTTTAAAAAAAGAGAAACTCAACCATATGGTCTGGAAGCAAAAACAAAACAGGTTGCAAGCACACGCATGTTATTTTTTGATCCAACCTAACTTCAACTATTTACTATGGATGAAAAATTGCATAGTAAATCAAGTATATAATTTAATACGTAGAAGGAAATAAAAACAGAACAAACCTCTTTAAATTTGAATACGAAAGTACAAACGATGAATATTTTCTTCATACACTACATTCCTTATAATGGCCATATGTCTGTGCTCATCCTCAATTAAAAAATTTAACAAAAAAAACCTACAAAGACAATGAATTAACACAGAATCAACCTGCATAGACAATGAAGCAACACAATACCAAACATACCATTTTATCCAGCTAGTCACACCTGGCGTACCTACCACAAAAACATAAAATGGAACATAAAATTTATTTAGTAAACTTTTTTGAGCAATTTTACATTTTAGAGGACAACCTATTAATTATTTAAATAAAGAGTCACTTTCTTTTTGAGAACAAAATTAATTAGCATCCACGTCTGTGGGCTAAGGCAACTGAATAATTGCTATTCAGATCCTCGAAAAAATGTAAAAAGAGCAAAAAAATTAAATTCTAAATCTTTGGTTGGTACACTCAAGTGAACAGTTCCCCCTTGGGTTGATAGGGTGGACCCAAGACTTGTTGCCAGTCGCTTCTTCTTTCCCGTGTTTGATCTCTCTTCCGTGGCACACTTTCGGCAGGGCCCCCACTCGTGGCGTCTAACGTGTAGAGCATCTAAGGCAGTACCACTATAGTGCAAGGCGTCTTCACTGCATTTCTCGCAGGTTTGTCTCTTGCACACCTATGATGGAGCACCGGAAAACCTATTGCTATGCACCGCCCCTTCTGATGATCAACTCATAAATCAGAAAGATACATACCTATAACAATTACACATATTAATGTTCAGAAGAATTGGGTCAAGCACAGGTTTTATTAATTCTATCTGTAAATAAATCACGTATTGCAGGCAGTGATTAGCACCCTGAACACATGGCTCTAGTACACCAGCCCCATCTACTTCTCTCTCGCGCACTTTCCTGCAGGTCCTCTACTCATCGCGTCTAACACGTAGAGCATCAAGAGTACTACCGTGATAGTGCAAGGCGTGCTAGGTGCAGCGACCACTCACGTGACGGACCGACACCTTTTTGGCACTGATTGCAGATTCGCCTCCTGAACACCGACGACCGAGCACCGAAAAATCTATTACTACGCACCGTTTGGACCCGATTCATTTTTTCCTGAGAGTTGTTCAGACGTTCAAATGATCTAAAAATTGGAGCGAACCTCACGCATCAAATTTTCTACCACACAAAAAATGATTTTTTTTTAATTTTCCAAGTAACATTTTTTTTCTGATTAGGTGCAGATGAGTCTTGGCACCAAAACACCGCACTCTCCAACTGTTAGATAGCATCATAGCAACTTCCTCGTAAACATCTTGTGCACTCTACATCTTTCTAGTTGTGTATATATAATCATAAAGACACCACTATCAAGATACTTTCTATTCCATACACTCTACAAATCCATACTAAGATATTTAAGGAGACGAATATACAAATGCACCATTAAAGCAATGTCACCGGTTAATCCAAGTAGACATGTATTCTGTCGATTCTTATTTTCTAGCATTTAAGTGGATTTGATTTAAATATGTTTTCAGATGTCTATTTAAAAAACAACTTTTATCACAAAAGCAATTTGAATTTACCACAATACAATATCTATGGTCGATATTTGGCAAAATACTTACAAATAAGTATTAAAGCTTAGTATAAACAACTATAGCAATCACACATAATAAAGTTCAAAAGAGAAAAGGGCCAGGCAGTTGCAGTTAGTTTTAAACTGCAAGCTTATGCTGTGGCCTATCGCCCCCGTTTCCCCCCTCTGTTCTCTTCTCCCCGCTCATGTGAATGTGTGTGCGCGTGTGTGTCGACCAAGAATGAGCTCCATCTGGTATGGTTTGTGGGCATGAGCGACTAACTAAAAACTTACACAACATGTTTACCAATCCAAACATATAGGCTTATTTTCAGAGGAAGGGTGACCAAAACTAGCAGATTTTGCTAAGAATCATATGAAATCTGGCTTGCAAAAAATCATGCGTGTTCAACTATCCATATGTAAGGAAGCACTGAACTAGACTGGAAATATTAGTTGGCAGGCAGGAAGGTACCTTGGACTTGTATCTCGGTGCCCGGAAGAAATCATCCATCCCTCCCTCCATGCCACTCGCCAGCTCCCATGATGCAATCCTCTCGTCTCAACGAGCATCACAATCTCCTCACTCTGGCCGCCAATCCAGAGCACCCGAATGGTCAAACTGACAGCGCCTTCGATCCCATGTCCCCGTCGCGCCCGTGCACCGGCGAGGCGAGAGCGGGATCACGCCAGTAGCTTGGCTCGAGGCTTCCTGTCTCCCACATCTGGCCGCCGCCCAGGCGAGGCCGATCGGGATCTCGGGGTGTCGTGCCCATGCCACACACGGACACGGTGGCCAGGCGCGCCTTGGAGATGAGGCGGCAGCAGGCAGATCGAGGGCAAATTATGAATTTGACGCAGGGGCGCGTCGGGACGCCGGAAATTTAAGGGCGCCGCCAAACGCAGCAGCGTCCTCCCCGCCCGC
>NW_021282377.1:5287-8489 GCF_002162155.2 Triticum dicoccoides
AGAGTTGTGTGAATAACTGGAGATGGTCTTGCATATATATTCCCCTCCAGTATCAATCTTGGATCAATTTGAGCAAGGAAGCAGTACTACCACTTTGGTTTCTTTCTAGCCTCTCAAATGATTTGTATATATAGCTTATAATGGCCATACAAGATCATTATCCATCAGAATATAAGGCCTACCACCAAGTTCAACTGCTTAGTGTAGCTTCCAACCCACAACCATTTCCCCAAATTGGAGCATTGTGAACACAAGGAAGTGCTATTATATAGACTTATCCATTTGAGCTCGAACCTTGACACATCGTTGCTTCAGGGTTCATGCCAGCAGAGCACCTCAGTTACCTCCATGTTCCTCATAACTTTGGATGTTCTAGTGCAATTATTGAGCAAACCATCCAAACCCAACATTTTACAACATTTATGCCTTTGAACTGCAAGTAGTACCACTTTGCTTGTTCCTGTTGGACTGAAAACTTGCCATGTCATTCATTTCAGTGTCAGATCAACACCCACCAAAATTTAAGACAGTTCACCAAACCTATCTACCAGCATACATCACCAACGCCTACTAGTCAGATTGGTGTTTAGCTCACTTTGCTGCACTCCTTGGCCAATTGGATGCCAAATATTCCAGGATATCTATTAGGACACTGATCAGACATGGTCATGGAGCCATTCAGTGCCGAGGCCACGCAATGCCGGTGGTGACCACCCGTTCAGCATGCCAAAACTGTGCTTTGCGAGCTCCCACCTGCTGCCCTTCGTTATTTATCCCTGCCTCCACTGCTTCCCCAGATCATCATATATCTCACTCAACCCCTCTGAAGAGCTCGCCGACGCTATATACCCTCCACAGCTTCGAGTTCGAGCACACGAGCGGCATTCAGAGAGTCCGGCCGGCCACCGATGCTCCACCCCCTATTTAAACCCCTCTCCGAGGCTACCTGCGCGACTCTAGGATCCTCCAGTATTCCCCAACAATCTCCTGGACAAGATAATCGAGCTCCCGTGCTCCCTTCCGGCTGCCATTCCCGCCACCCGTGCCTCTGTCCAATCCGAGCTTCCAGCCCTCCCCGGCCATTTCCATTAAACCGATCCAGAGAATCATAAACATCACCTCAGAGATATCTCGAGATCCCTATCCCCCTTCTCGAGGCTGAGGCGAGCTCTCTAGCATCGCCGTCGCCGCCATCTGCCTCGGTCAACGGTGCGCTCACCACCGAGCTCGACGGCGACTTCCCTCACCCCCATCGGACGCGCATTTCTCCCCTGAAACACTCCAGTGTGCGTTATGTCGGCAGCGGCACCTCCAGTCGCCGGAACGACCACCGCAGACGTCGACTCTGTCTTCGGGCGCGAGGTTGAAGACGCAAACATTCGACCTCGACAGGTGGGCCCGCATCGTCAGCCTCTCAAGCCTTCCCTCCAGTAGCGGAATGATGGAGTACACCGGTTTTTTTAGGGGAGTACACCGGTGTGCGCCTCCTGCGGAGCAGCTGGGCCGGCCTCGCTGTCGCGGCCCAGAAACGGCCACAGTCCAGCCCCTTCGGCCCAGCCGGTGTATCTCATTCATTTTGCAGGGAAAAAAATTGTCAAGACCCGAATGTAGTTATTTTAATTACAGACTAGCATTGCATCATTCATAAATTTCGCTCGTTACTCCGATCGAGATGATCCCAACACCCACGTTCTCCATTCAAAGAGATTGGTCTAACCGTGTCGTTTTCATGATGTTTATACAAACTTAAAATATAATCTTTGTTATTCTTCTTCATATAGGTTTTTCGGAAAAGGTCTTTTCCGATGAATCCTTTCCGCGAGATGACCACACTTTGTTCCGGAGAATCCTTTACCCCAAGGCCCAAGCCAACCAACTAATATATGTCTCAAAGCATTTTTCCTAGGTCTATAAGCATTTATGCGTGACAAATGTGTGTGTGTTTACTTGTGCGCACATGTTGGTTGCATGCATTCTCATTTTGGAGTTACTATTCGACCCAATATAATTTAACACTTGCAGACTTGCACGTGAACGAAAATGATCTTGAATGTGTGAAATAGTTGTAGAATAACCTTAATAAATTTGAGATGAGTCGGATGAACATTTTTTTTCTTATGTTGGCACTTCTCCCAGGTTTCGTGTGGCAAGAGCTCCTCGTATAGCCAACCGTCTTGGGAAACTACTAGCTTTATTTTTCTCGACGCTGCTCCCAAGTCTTGTGTGATAAGAGCTCTTCGCAGCCAACCATCTCGGGGCAATTGTTGACTTTCTCATTTCAACACTGCTCCCATGTTCTGTGAGATAAGAGCTACCCATGGCCAACCATCTTGTGCATCTATTGAAATTTCGTGTTATTAGCACTATTCCTAAGTTCTGGGTGATAAGAGATCTTCGTAGCCAATTGTTTTGGGTATCTAGTAACTTTATTTTTCTACACACAGCTCCCAAGTCATGTGTGATAAGAGCTCTTCGTAGCCAACCGCCTTGGGCAGTTGGTAACTTTATTGTTCTCAACTCTACTCCCAACTTCTGTGTGATAAGAGATCTTCGTAACCAATCGTCTTGGGCCATCAAGTTCTTCTTATCGACACAACTATCGAGTTCCGCGCGGTAAGTGTTATGCTACCCCGTATAGCCAACTGAATTGGGGCAGCTGTTGAGCTATTGTTGAACTGTCGCTCTGGTGGCTATCGATTTATTTGCCAGTTTTCCAGCAAAGGTTCAGAAGATCATTAATGCCCAACCTAAATGAGATACATTAACTTCGACTTGCTTGTGCATGTTAATGTTATATCTTTGTCATGTTGCATGTGATGGTTATTGAGAGCTTGCGAGAAACTTCCATGGTTAGCCATTTCATTATAAAATCATCATGCCCGAATGACTCATGTGGTATGATGGAGTCGGTTGTTACACTTCTGCGTTGGTGCGCCTTGTATTTATCACGAATAACATTCTTATGCAGGTGAAATTCTTTAGTATTAGGTGTTACAATGATAAAGAATGTGGTAACATACTTCACCATTGGCTAGATCGAGTGATAGTGCCACCAAGCCGAACTAAATAACATGCAACCACACTTGCCTTACCATGAAAAGGTCGTAGCTTATTATACTAATGTATCATTTTCTTGTCATCTTAATTACTAGGAATGTTGGACGGAGCGCTACCCTGGCCAGATAGGGGGCGTCTAACCTAT
>NW_021282378.1:0-7127 GCF_002162155.2 Triticum dicoccoides
CGAGATTGAACAAGGTATCGGTATACCGACGATCGAATCTCGGGCAAGTAAAATACCGCTAGACAAAGGGAATTGTATACGGGATCGATTGAGTCCTTGACATCGTGGTTCATCCGATGAGATCATCGTGGAACATGTGGGAGCCAACATGGGTATCCAGATCCCGCTGTTGGTTATTGACTGGAGAACGTCTCGGTCATGTCTGCATGTCTCCCGAACCCGTAGGGTCTACACACTTAAGGTTCGATGACGCTAGGGTTATAAAGGAAGCTTGTATGTGGTTACCGAATGTTGTTCGGAGTCCCGGATGAGATCCCGGACGTCACGAGGAGTTCCGGAATGGTCCGGAGGTAAAGATTTATATATAGGAAGTCCTGTTTCGGCCATCGGGACAAGTTTCGGGGTCATCGGTATTGTACCGGGACCACCGGAAGGGTCCCGGGGGCCCACCGGGTGGGGCCACCTGCCCCGGCGGGCCACATGGGCTGTAGGGGGTGCGCCTTGGCCTATATGGGCCAAGGGCACCAGCCCTAAGAGGCCCATGCGCCTAGGGAACCCTAGAGGGAAGAGTCCTCAAGGGGGAAGGCACCTCCGAGGTGCCTTAGGGAGGATGGACTCCTCCCCCCTTCCTTGGCCGCACCCCAAAACCCATCTAGGGCTCGCCGCCGCCCCTTCCTTGGAAATATGCCCTAGAGGCAATAATAAATAAGTTATTATTATATTTCTTTGTTCATGATAATAGTCTTTTATTCATGCTATAACTGTATTATCCGGAAATCGTAATACACGTGTGAATACATAGACCACAATATGTCCCTAGTGAGCCTCTAGTTGACTAGCTCGTTGTGATCGACAGATAGTCATGGTTTCCTGGCTATGGACATTGGATGTCGTTGATAACGGGATCACATCATTAGGAGAATGATGTGTTGGACAAGACCCAATCCTAAGACTAGCACAAAAGATCGTGTAGTTCATTTGCTAGAGCTTTGCCAATGTTAAGTATCTCTTCCTATGACCATGAGATCGTGTAACTCCTGGATACCGTAGGAGTTCTTTGGGTGTATCAAACGTCACAACGTAACTGGGTGACTATAAAGGTGCACTACAGGTATCTCCGAAAGTATCTATTGTTTTATGCGGATCGAGACTGGGATTTGTCACTCCGTGTAAACGGAGAGGTATCTCTGGGCCCACTCGGTAGGACATCATTATATGCGCAATGTGACCAAGGAGTTGATCACGGGATGATGTGTTACGGAACGAGTAAAGTGACTTGCCGGTAACGAGATTGAACAAGGTATCGGTATACCGACGATCGAATCTCGGGCAAGTAAAATACCGCTAGACAAAGGGAATTGTATACGGGATCGATTGAGTCCTTGACATCGTGGTTCATCCGATGAGATCATCGTGGAACATGTGGGAGCCAACATGGGTATCCAGATCCCGCTGTTGGTTATTGACCGGATAACGTCTCGGTCATGTCTGCATGTCTCCCGAACCCGTAGGGTCTACACACTTAAGGTTCGATGACGCTAGGGTTATAAAGGAAGCTTGTATGTGGTTACCGAATGTTGTTCGGAGTCCCGGATGAGATCCCGGACGTCACGAGGAGTTCCGGAATGGTCCGGAGGTAAAGATTTATATATAGGAAGTCCTGTTTCGGCCATCGGGACAAGTTTCGGGGTCATCGGTATTGTACCGGGACCACCGGAAGGGTCCCGGGGGCCCACCGGGTGGGGCCACCTGCCCCGGGGGGCCACATGGGCTGTAGGGGGTGCGCCTTGGCCTACATGGGCCAAGGGCACCAGCCCCAAGAAGCCCATGCGCCTAGGGAACCCTAGAGGGAAGAGTCCTCAAGGGGGAAGGCACCTCCGAGGTGCCTTGGGGAGGATGGACTCCTCCCCCCCTCTTGGCCGCCGCACCAGATGCCATCTGGAGGCTGGCCGCCGCCCCTTGGGGTGGGAAACCCTAAAGGGGGCGCAGCCCTCCCCTTCCCCTATATATATGAGGCCTGGGGGCTGCCCATAACACGCGATTTGATCTCTCGTTGGTGCAGCCCTGCCCCTCTCCCTCCTCCTCCTCTCCCATGGTGCTTGGCGAAGCCCTGCTGGATTGCCACGCTCCTCCACCACCACCACGCCGTTGTGCTGCTGTTGGATGGAGTCTTCCTCAACCTCTCCCTCTCTCCTTGCTGGATCAAGGCGTGGGAGACGTCACCGGGCTGTACGTGTGTTGAACGCGGAGGTGCCGTCCGTTCGGCACTTGATCATCGGTGATCTGAATCACGACGAGTACAACTCCATCAACCCCGTTCACTTGAACGCTTCCGCTTAGCGATCTACAAGGGTATGTAGATGCACTCTCCTTCTACTCGTTGCTGGTCTCTCCATAGATAGATCTTGGTGACACGTAGGAAAATTTTGAATTTCTGCTACGTTCCCCAACAGTGGCATCATGAGCTAGGTCTATTGCGTAGATTCTTTGCACGAGTAGAACACAAAGTAGTTGTGGGATGAAGCGGCCCGGACCGACCTTACACGTACTCTTACGTGAGACAGGTTCCACCGATTGACATGCACTTGGTGCATAAGGTGGCTAGCGGGTGCCAGTCTCTCCCACTTTAGTCGGAACGGATTCGATGAAAAGGGTCCTTATGAAGGGTAAATAGCAATTGGCATATCACGTTGTGGTTTTGCGTAGGTAAGAAACGTTCTTGCTAGAAACCCATAGCAGCCACGTAAAACATGCAACAACAATTAGAGGACGTCTAACTTGTTTTTGCAGGGTATGCTATGTGATGTGATATGGCCAAGAAGAATGTGATGAATGATATGTGATGTATGAGATTGATCATGTTCTTGTAATAGGATTCACGACTTGCATGTCGATGAGTATGACAACCGGCAGGAGCCATAGGAGTTGTCTTTATTTTTTGTATGACCTGCGTGTCATTGAAGAACGCCATGTAACTTACTTTACTTTATTGCTAAACGTGTTAGTCATAGAAGTAGAAGTAGTCGTTGGCGTGACAACTTCATGAAGACACGATGATGGAGATCATGATGATGGAGATCATGGTGTCGTGCCGGTGACGATGATGATCATGGAGCCCCAAAGATGAAGATCAAAAGGAGCAAAATGATATTGGCCATATCATGTCACTATTTGATTGCATGTGATGTTTATCATGTTTATGCATCTTGTTTGCTTAGGACGACGGTAGTAAATAAGATGATCCCTTACAAAATTTCAAGAAGTGTTCTCCCCTAACTGTGCACCGTTGCTACAGTTCGTCGCTTCTAAGCACCACGTGATGATCGGGTGTGATGGATTCTTACGTTCACATACAACGGGTGTAAGACAGTTTTACACAGCGAAAACACTTAGGGTTAACTTGACGAGCCTAGCATGTGCAGACATGGCCTCGGAACACGGAGACCGAAAGGTCGAGCATGAGTCGTATAGCAGATACGATCAACATGAAGATGTTCACCGATGATGACTAGTCCGTCTCACGTGATGATCGGACACGGCCTAGTTGACTCGGATCATGTGATCACTTAGATGACCAGAGGGATGTCTATCTGAGTGGGAGTTCATAAGATGAACTTAATTATCATGAACATAGTCAAAAAACCTTTTGCAAATTATGTCGTAGCTCGCGCTTTAGTTCTACTGTTTTAGATATGTTCCTAGAGAAAATATAGTTGAAAGTTGAAAGTAGCAATTATGCGGACAGTGGAAAGCTTATGTCCTTAATGCACCGCTTAGTGTGCTGAACCCCAAACGTCGTTTGTGGATGTTGCGAACATCGGACATACACGTTTTGATAACTACGTGATAGTTCAGTTAAATGGTTTAAGTAGAGGCACCAAAGACGTTTTCGAAACGTCGTGGAACATATGAGATGTTTCGAGGGCTGAAATTGGGATTTCAGGCTCGTGCCCACGTCAAGAGGTATGAGACCTCCGGCGATTTTCTTAGCCTGCAAACTAAGGAGAGAAGCTCAATTGTTGAGCTTGTGCTCAGATTGTCTGAATGCAACAATCACTTGAATCAAGTGGGAGTTAATCTTCCAGATGAGATAGTGATGTTTCCCCAAAGTCATTGCCACCGAGCTGCTAGAGCTTCGTGATGAACTATAACATATCAGGGATAAATAAGATGATCCTTGAGGTATTCACGATGTTTGACACCGCGAAAGTAGAAATCAAGAAGGAGCATCAATTGTTGATGGTTGGTGAAACCACTAGTTTCAAGAAGGGCAAGGGCAAGAAGGGATACTTCATGAAACGGCAAATCAGCTGCTGCACCAATGAAGAAACCCGAGGTTGAACCCAAACCCGAGACTAAGTGCTTCTGTAATAAGGGGAACAGCCACTGGAGCAGAACCACCCTAGATACTTGGTAGATGAGAAGGCTGGCAAGGTCGATAGAAGTATATTGGATATACATTATGTTAATGTGTACTTTACTAGTACTCCTAGTAGCACCAGGGTATAAGATACCGGTTCGGTTGCTAAGTGTTAGTAACTCGAAATAAAAGCTACGGAATAAACGGAGACTAGCTAAAGGTGAGCTGACGATATGTGTTGGAAGTGTTTCCAATGTTGATATGATCAAGCATCGCACGCTCCCTCTACCATCGAGATTTGGTGTTTGCGTTGAGCATAGACATGATTGGATTATGTCTATCGCAATACGGTTATTCATTTAAAGAGAATAATGGTTACTCTATTTATTTGAATAATACCTTCAATGGTCTTGCACCTAAAATGAATGGTTCATTGAAATCTCGATCGTAGTGATACACATGTTCATGCCAAAAGATAGTAATGATAGTACCACTTACTTGTGGCACTGCCATGTAAGTCATAATAGTATAAAACGCATGAAGAAGCTCCATGTTGATGGATCTTTGGACTCACTCGTTTTGAAAAGTTTGAGACATGCGAACCATGTCTATTGGTGTATATGCATGAAGAAACTCCATGCAAATGGACCGTTCGGACTCACTTGATTCTGAATCACTTGAGATATGCAAATCATACCACATAGGCAAGATGACTGAAAAGCCTCGGTTTAAATAAGATGGAACAAGATAGCAACTTGTAGGAAGTAACACATTTTGATGTGTGCAGTCCAATAAGTGCTGAGGCGTGCAGTGAATATCGTTATGTTCTTACTTCACAGATGATTCGAGTAGATGTTGAGAATATTTACTTGATGAAACACAAGTCTGAATTATTGAATGGTTCAAGTAATTTCAGAGTGAAGTAGAAGATCATTGTGACAAGAGGATAAAATGTCTATGATACGATCATAGAGATGAATATTTGAGTTACGAGTTTTGGCACACAATTAAGACATTGTGGAAATTGTTTCATAATTAATACCTCCTGGAACACCATAGTGTGATGGTGTGTCCGAACATCATAGTTGCACCCTATTGGATATGGTGCGTACCATGATGTCTCTTATCGAATTACCACTATTGTTCATGGGTTAGGCATTAGAGACAACCACATTCACTTTAAATAGGGCACCACGTAATTCCGTTGAGACGACACCGTTTGAATTATGGTTTAGAGAAACCTAAGTTGTCGTTTCTTAAAAGTTTGGGGCTGCGACGCTTATATGAAAAAGTTTCAGGTTGATAAGCTCGAACCCAAAGCGGATAAAATGCATCTTCATAGGAAACCCAAAACAGTTGGGTATACCTCCTAATTCAGATCCGAAAGCAATATGGATTGTTTCTAGAATCGGGTCCTTTCTCGAGGAAAAGTTTCTCTCGAAAGAATTGAGTGGGAGGATGGTGGAGACTTGATGAGGTTATTGAACCGTCTCTTCAACCAGTGTGTAGCAGGGCACAGGAAGTTGTTCCTGTGGCACCTACACCAATTGAAGTGGAAGCTTATGATATTGATCATGAAACTTCGGATCAAGTCACTACCAAACCTCGTGGGATGACAAGGATGCGTACTACTTCAGAGTGGTACGTAATCCTGTCTTGGAAGTCATGTTGGTGGACAACAATGAACCTACGAGCTATGGAGAAGCGATGGTGGGCCCGGATTCCGATAAATGGCTTGAGGCCATAAAATCCGAGAGAGGATCCATGTATGAGTACAGATGGATTTCAAAAGGAAGACGGACAATGATGGTAAATGTCACCATTAAGAAAGCTCGACTTGTCGTTAAGATGTTTTCCGACAAGTTCAAGGAGTTGACTACGATGAGATTTTCTCATCCGTAACGATGCTTAAAGTCCGTCGGATTCATGTTAGCATTAGCTGCATTTATGAAATATGGCAGACGGATGTCAAAACGAGTTTCCTTACCAGTTTTCGTAAGGAAAGGTTGTATGTAATACAATCAGAAAGTTTTTGTCGATCCTAAGGATGCTAAACGGTATGCTAGCTCCAGCGATCCTTCTAAGGACTGGAGTGAGCATCTCGGAGTTGGAATGTATGCTTTGATGATGATCAAAGATTTTGGGTTTGTACAAAGTTTATGAGAAACTTGTATTTCCAAAGAAGTGAGTGGGAGCACTATAGAATTTCTGATGAGTATATGTTGTTGACATATTGTTGATCAGAAATGATGTAGAATTTCTGGAAAGCATATAGGGTTATTTGAAAGGTGTTTTCAATAGAAAACCTGGATCAAGCTACTTGAA
The DNA here is from genome assembly GCF_002162155.2 of Triticum dicoccoides. Lineage (NCBI taxonomy): Eukaryota > Viridiplantae > Streptophyta > Magnoliopsida > Poales > Poaceae > Triticum > Triticum dicoccoides. The sequence goes on from NW_021282378.1 coordinate 6,686, forward strand.
CATTGAGCATCAAGATCTATAAGGATAGATCAAAATGCTTAATAATACTTTCAAATGAGCACATACCTTGACATGATCTTGAAGGTGTTCAAGATGGACCAGTCAAAGAAAGAGTTCTTGCCTGAGTTGTAAGGTACGAAGTTAAGACTTAAAGCTCGACCACGGCAGAATAGAGAGAAAGGACGAAGGTCGTCCCCTATGCTTAAGACGTAGGCTCTTCAGTATGCTATGCTGTGTACCGCACCTGAAGTGTGCCTTGCCATGAGTCAGTCAAGGGGTACAAGAGTGATCCAAGAATGGCTCACAGGACAGCGGTCAAAGTTATCCTTAGTAACTAGTGGACTAAGGAATTTTCTCGATTATGGAGGTGGTAAAAGAGTTCGTCATAAAGGTTACGACGATGCAAGCTTGACACCTATCCGGATAGCTCTGAGTAGAGAGA
>NW_021282379.1:0-1058 GCF_002162155.2 Triticum dicoccoides
TGTTCGCATTAGCCACTACGAGGAAATCTTTCAAACCCGTAGTGAACTCGCCGGAGAGTCGGTTACCGTACATCCATTGCCGATTCATCTGCATTATTATAATATAAAATATATAATTAACCATCATGCATTTGTTAAACTAACTAGCTACAAACAATATAAATTAAACAATGAACTGCACACATGCATATTTTATCAATGACACATCAAAGGTTCATCAAGTTGCTAACCGCGATCGAGGAGTGTGGCTCCAACACTTCATGTCATGTTTGTTTCATGCTCTTGGGGCATTTCATCAAACACCTTATGTGCATAAGAGGAACCAAAAGCAAACCTACACCCACTTGTGAAGAGAATGGCTCCAAATGGCTAAGTGTTGGCTGCTGGATGGGTATATATAGGGGAGGGGCTTTAGTTGCGGTTGGCCTGGCAAACCGTGACTAAAGGTGCCCGAAGGCCTTTAGTTGTGGTTGTCCTCGCCAACCGCGACTAAAGACCCTCACGTGCGCCAGCTGGCCACCGAGCGCCCTGGGCCCAGGCCTTTGGTCGCGGTTCACCTCCAGAACCGCGACTAAAGGTCCCATTAGTCGCGGTTCCTACAGCTTCGCGACTTATGGGGCTGGACGGAAGCCTGTTTTTCCACCAGTGGCGGCCTCTCACAAATCTGGAAGTGTTGAGGCGGTTGCAAACGCCCAGCACGCGTCTCCGGGGTGTGCCCCCCCCCCTCACGGCCGCCGCCGCCGCCGGCACCTGGAGGGGGGAAACGGACGCGTCGGGTTTACACGGAGGGGATGTAGTTGTGGGTTTGGCCCGGATGTTGCTCCAAAGTGTTCCTCTGGGCCGACCTAACACAACCGGGTGGAGAGGTCCACTGGTCAAAGCCCATCCGTGCAAAGTCAAAGGGCTAGATCCCGTGGTCAAACGCTACAGGGTTAGCCGGGACGGGGGCCCTGGGGGGGTAGCAATGCCACCGGAGCGTCGTATCGGGCCCTCATACATGCGGGGTGGTGTTGTGGCATGTCCGAAGAGGCGGCACGCGTCTCCGGTGCGTGGCCCCC
>NW_021282380.1:0-1949 GCF_002162155.2 Triticum dicoccoides
CTGCTTGAAGACCCAGCATTCTCTGTGAGTGTGGTGTGCAGGTTTTTCGGGGGTGCCATGAATTTGGCACAGTCTGTCCAGGACTTTGTTCAGGCCGGACGGTCCCTCTTTGCTGCCTTTAAATGGCTTCTTTTGTTGATCGGGTCGAGAGCCCCTGAATCCGGCGTTGACCGTTGTGTTGTCCGGACTTTCTTCCTTGTTTTGACGTTTGTTTTTATTGCGCCGTGGCTTCCTGTTACCATCCCTGATTTCGGATGTACTTCGGTCGCTGGTGCCTTTACAAGCCAACCAGCTATCTTCACCTGCGCAAAAGCGGGTCATAAGGCTTGTTAAGGCTGCCATTGTCCTCGGCTTTTCTTGGCCGAGGTGTCTGGCGAGCCACTCGTCCCGAATGCTGTGTTTGAAGGCCACTAAGGCTTCGGCATCCGGACAATCGACAATTTGATTCTTCTTAGTGAGGAATCTGTTCCAAAGCTTGCGGGTGGACTCTCCGGGTTGTTGAATTATGTGACTTAAATCGTCTGCGCCCGGAGGCCGGACATAGGTCCCTTGAAAATTGGCCCTGAAAGCATCCTCGAGTTCCTCCCAACTTCCGATTGAATTTTTGGGGAGGCTTTTCAACCAGTGTCGAGCCGGTTCATCCAGGAACCGGTACTAAAGGGGCCAATTTTCAAACTCTACCCCCCCTAGTGTATCGCCATTTCAGTTTTGAAAAAATCAAAAGAAAATGATAAAAACTTCAAAAAATAAAATCCTTCGAGAGGTAGTTATATTACTATATCTACTAGTTAGGAAAATTTGAAAACTTAAATTTGGGCATGTTTTGCAAAAAGTGTAGGGAAAATGTAAAACGGCTATAACTTTTTCATACGATGTCGGAAAAAAACGTATAATATATCAAAAAATTCAGCACGAAAATCTGTACTGGATACCATCCATGAATACGTGAGTGAGATGGTATCCGTCAATTATTGGGTCGAGCACCAAGGCGGTTGATCCTCCGTGCCGCATACTAGTTGGATAGTCCCTATGATCGAAGGTGATCGGGCAGGCCGACCAGCGGTTAAGCTTGGGGGCGACGGGCTCTATAGCATGTGCGTCTCTGAGCGTGCGTTCGCGCCTTCTCGTGGATATGTGAGTCGCGTGGATCATGTTTACTGTTTTTACCTCTGGTGGGAATTTTTTCTGTCCCCCAGTGTTCGGCTGGCGAGGCTCATCCCCGTCTTCACTTGGTGTTTCCCTTCCCTTGTGTTCGGTATTTAATTTGCCGGACTGCTTGAAGACCCAGCATTCTCTGTGAGTGTGGTGTGCAGGTTTTTCGGGGGTGCCATGAATTTGGCACAGTCTGTCCAGGACTTTGTTCAGGCCGGACGGTCCCTCTTTGCTGCCTTTAAATGGCTTCTTTTGTTGATCGGGTCGAGAGCCCCTGAATCCGGCGTTGACCGTTGTGTTGTCCGGACTTTCTTCCTTGTTTTGACGTTTGTTTTTATTGCGCCGTGGCTTCCTGTTACCATCCCTGATTTCGGATGTACTTCGGTCGCTGGTGCCTTTACAAGCCAACCAGCTATCTTCACCTGCGCAAAAGCGGGTCATAAGGCTTGTTAAGGCTGCCATTGTCCTCGGCTTTTCTTGGCCGAGGTGTCTGGCGAGCCACTCGTCCCGAATGCTGTGTTTGAAGGCCACTAAGGCTTCGGCATCCGGACAATCGACAATTTGATTCTTCTTAGTGAGGAATCTGTTCCAAAGCTTGCGGGTGGACTCTCCGGGTTGTTGAATTATGTGACTTAAATCGTCTGCGCCCGGAGGCCGGACATAGGTCCCTTGAAAATTGGCCCTGAAAGCATCCTCGAGTTCCTCCCAACTTCCGATTGAATTTTTGGGGAGGCTTTTCAACCAGTGTCGAGCCGGTTCATCCAGGAACCGGTACTAAAGGGGCCAATTTTCAAACT
>NW_021282381.1:0-1133 GCF_002162155.2 Triticum dicoccoides
TTTCTATTTCTGTTTTTATTTATTGTTTTCTATTTTGTTCTGTTTTGTTTTAGTTTAGTAAAATACTAAACCATTTTAATAAATTCTGTAGTTTATTATGTGGCTTACTAAAATATATACAAAGCCACTCACAAACTTCCAGAATTATTTGGAGTCATATTTAATATATATTAAATATAAATCCAAAGCAAATAGTTATTGGATTAATTCAAATGGCCAAAATAAATATCTCTGTGACTCCAAAAATATTGGTTTAAATTTTACCTCTCACCAATATTTCCATGGAATAACAGGAACATTTTCTTGGACTCATTTGATGAAATTTAAATGTTGGTTATTTTTAGAGGTCTTCTGAGGCTTTGAAAATTCCTCAATTCAATTTCATTTGAATTTAAACATGATGCTCACATGAGGTCTAGCCTAGTGCATTACCAGAAGCTAGGGATGTGACAACTCCCCCACTAAACAAGAATCTCGTCTCGAGATTCAAGCGTAGGGTAGGCTGAAGGGGAAACGCAAACTAGTATAATCTTCACGATCCCGGTTGCACTTCAAATGAACGTCGATTTGAACACCATCTTTGTCTTGTCGTCTTGCTCTGAGAACTCCAGCTAATCATGACAAGAAGAGGAAAGGAAAACTCTGGAAGGATCGGTCTTCTCGAAGATCGAACAACTCAGGATTAACTCCCGGAATGAGACGTAGAACCATCTCTCGGGTTGAGACACGAGATACACATCAAGAGGGGTGGAAGAAACGGATGACGAAGGTTCACTAGGTGGACAACAACTCCAGACTTAAGAATGTGGTGATCGGTTGTCAACGTAGCGAGGAGTTGAATTGCCATGATACCATAACGAAACATCCTGGAGAAGGGTGATTCGTAGATTATTATCTTAAGTGGCAAAAAGAATTACCTTTGATATAGAGATCATTGAGACTCTCTATATCAGCCTAAGGCAAATCACAGCAATCGATTGGCGGGGTCGGTAGAATGGCATACTTGGACTTGGATGATGTGGATTACCTTGTTGAAGACAACGTAATGGATGAACTTGCTTACCACCGGAAATGGAAGAGACCCATGGTAGAATGGCACATTGACGGTGCAAGCTGGGAACAAAATGCAAATG
>NW_021282382.1:0-1257 GCF_002162155.2 Triticum dicoccoides
AATATTATCTTTCACAGAAGAAAATCAATTATTTTCGAGATACGGAAGAATCTAGCAAATTAACCTATTGGTGCTTATAGTGCTGTAAAGGGAAATTGATTATTTTCAAGATATGACAGAATCATGGAAATTAATCAATTGATGTTTATGCTACAATCTGGCAAAATCATGAATCGAGTTGAGCTGTTCTTATTTCTTACTCTACCCTCCTGGTAGGACCTCGACTCGTCATCAATTGAGCTGAGGTGTGTTTTGTCATACTATACGCTCCTAGATAGAACCTCCACTCGGTCAACGATGTGGCACTATTTATGTGACAACTCACATGTGCAGCGTCATGCAGTTAGCTATGCTACAATTGCGCAACAAACAAAGTAGTATGCACCTGAGAATCATCCTTCAATGGCACTCATAATAAAGTGTCGAGCAGGTTTTCCCTTAAAAAAACTACCGGAGGCGTAGCGCCATCCGTGCCACCACCGTGTGGTCTTAAGTTTATTTAATGCTAGCTATCCACCACACGTCTCATCAATAGAAAAAAAAGCATCTATGCATACATAGGATACCGGTTGACCTTTTTTTGTTTTTGCCTTTTTTAACAAGTTTGTAAAACACAGGGCCAAGTTTGTTGTTGCTTGCGGATCTACTCGATGCCGGACGGAGGTAGTAGACGATAACGATTCTTCTAGCCGAGTTGCTCCATTGATCGGAGCGAGATATAGTCGAGGGAATCTTCGGTGTCATCCTCCTCAATAAGGTCACAAGATTCCTAGAACTTGTGCTTGGTACAACCTTTACACGGATTTTCATAGCTATCGTTGTGGAGGAAGGAAAGAGATGGGAGGGGAAGGATCAGGCGGCCAACGAACTATGGTGCTCATCAATAACCGCCCAAATTTCTTAGCCCGATACAACAATTGCTGGGCCCTGAAGGCTTGGTGCTCTGACGCCCATCATGTGGCCGCCAATCCAAAAGGGTGCAGTTTCCCTGCCCTCATCCTGGCGTCCATAGTTTGTTAATATGGTGATTTAATTAGCTGCTCTTTCAACAAGCATGTACTACAAGCCGTTCATTTTTTCTTTGCCAAACGGTAGTGGAAATGAAAATGTTGGGCTCAATGACACAAACAAGAAAAAAGTCATGGTTTCCTCGTTATTAATACCCCAAAGTTTGGGGTTTTGTGAAATTTATTCTATTGTGCGTACACTTTTTTCCATGACCCAACTACATCCGCAAATAAAACAATTCAAGCTACA
>NW_021282383.1:0-1578 GCF_002162155.2 Triticum dicoccoides
GTTTTGCGCACACGAGTCCACTACTCACCACTTCAATACACTACCGAGGATCCACCTCCGTCTTCCTACGGAAGAGCCATCCTCGGCACTCACACTTATCTTGAGGCTTTTAGCAGTTTCCATTTACTTGTCTATGAACTGTATAGGCAACCAAGTAGTCCTTTACCGCGGACGCGGCTATTCGAATAGATTATGATAACCCTGCAGGGGTGTACTTCTTCATACATGTTTCCACCACTTAGCGTCTGCACACGACATGTGCTCGGCAGACTTCAAGCGAAAGCCGACGTGGGTGTAGACCACGACCTACCTAAACACTTAAGCCTCTAGTCCAGGTTTATCGCCTATTCAGGTTCCATCCGCAGGGAGTCCGGCCGAGGTTTCCCATACGGCCCCGAACGATGTGAACAGGGTTCCCGAGATACCTAACGGGTATTCGGTACACCCGACCACGTACCTACCGCATCATAGCCCACCCCTACGGTCAGCGCTGTCCACGGCCTCCAGTAGGCTACAAACACCAGAAACTACTTGCAACTCCTGGACAGAGAGCTAGGGTGAATAAGAAGTCGAGCGGGGTCATATTTCAGGGCCCAATGCATGGTAGTAACTGTATCTTAAATCACACATACAGATCTCAGTGCTTAAGGTCGGCTTCAATGAAACAACCCACCATGTACTCCTACATGGCCTCTCATCGATACCTTTACCAAATCGTGTTCACCACACCACTCTCATTTCCGACATAATCATTTCACTCTAGCCATCACCCAGATGAACCAGACCTGACACAACTCTAAGCATAGCAGGCATAGCAAGGTAGGAACAACACATACATATGGCTCAATCAACTCCTACACATGCTAGTGGGTTTCATCTAGTTACTGTGGCAATGACAGGTCATGCAGAGGGAATGGGTTCAACTACCGTAGCACACAGCAGTTTGAAACGCGTTGTCTTAATGCAGTAAAAGAGAGCAGGAGCGAGAACATGGGATTGTATCGATATGATCAAATGGTTGGTTGCTTGCCTGATGGTTCGATGCACTGATACGGTTCTTCGTTAGGGTAATCATGGTACTCCTCGGAGGCAGAACCTGCCGCAAAGAACATCGATACACAATCATCACCAAACAATGTGCAACAATATGATGCATGCATGAAACATGGCAATATGAGTGTGTTGGGCTAATGCAACTAAAACCAGAAGGGTTTGAACAAATTTGAATCAAAGATTCAAATTTCAAACTCAAACATGGCCTTTTAAAGTGCTTTTCCTTGTTCTGCTTAAAACATCAATTTAACTTGTTTGATCATGCATGAAAATAGTACAGATGGATAGATTGGATTTTTCTGATCATTTTTCATATATAATTTGTCCAATTTGGAGTTACAGAATAAAAGTTATGAATTTTTGAAGTTTAAATAATATTCTGGAATTTCCTGATTTAATTTAAATCCAGAAATATAATTATTGCGCCAGCATGACGTCAGCATGACGTCAGTGGTCAACTGCGGCTGTCTGGGGTCAAACCTGACGTGTGGGGGCCACACGTCAGTGACAGGGGGGTTTAACAGG
>NW_021282384.1:0-1457 GCF_002162155.2 Triticum dicoccoides
CCCCCCCCTCTGGTCCGAATTGGACAAGGGGGGCAGCCCCCTTTTCCTTCTCCCTCTCCTCCTCTTTCCTTCTCTCCTACTCCAACAAGGAAAGGAGGAGTCCTACTCCCGGTGGGAGTAGGACACCCCCCTTGGCGCGCCTCCTCCCTAGGCCGGCCGCCTCCCCCCTTGCTCCTTTATATACGGGGGCAGGGGGCACCCCATAGACACAACAACAATTGATCCTTGAGATCTATTAGCCGTGTGCAGTGCCGCCCTCCACCATAGTCCTCCTCAATAATATTGTAGCGGTGCTTAGGCGAAGCCCTGCGATGATAGACCATCAAGATCGTCACCACGCCGTCGTGCTGGCGGAACTCTCCCTCGACACTCGGCTGGATCGGAGTTCGAGGGACGTCATCGAGCTGAACGTGTGCTAGAACTCGGAGGTGCCGTAGTTTCGGTGCTTGATCGGTCGGGCCGTGAAGACGTACGACTACATCAACCGCGTTGTGCTAACGCTTCCGCTTACGGTCTACGAGGGTACGTGGACAACACTCCCCCCTCTCGTTGCTATGCATCATCATGATCTTGCGTGTGCGTAGGAAATTTTTGAAATTACTACGTTCCCAATAAGTGGGCCAGAAGCGAGGCCCATTGGTCCCGGTTCGTCCTACCAATCGGGAACAAAGGGGCCATACGAACCGGGACCAATGCCCCCATGAAGTCCGGCAGGCCCCCTGGCCTTACAAACCGGGACCAATGGGCCCATGGGTCCTGATTCGTGACGGAACTGGGAGTAATGGGCTTATCTGGCCCAAACAAAAGCCTTGTTTTCTACTATGTACATCCATATCATCCCCACCAGATCCGCCTCTCCACGGCCTGTCGGCACGGTCGTTGGATTTCGTCCAGCTCGAGTGAGCCCGCAGCTCCCGGCCGAGCCCAACGAACCACATCTCTAGAGATTTATATCATACCCACATCAAATGTATATCATAAACACATCTCTAGAGATTTAATTACATACGTGATACATGAATTTATTTCAAACAACATTTCTGTTCCAATTTGCTAAATATTGAAGTTGTTGGCTATCTTGACCAGGACATCACATAGCTCCTTGGGCTTGGAGCTCATGATGGCGTGGTCAGCTCCTGCAATCTCCTCGACTTCCGTTCCAGGGCTCAGAACCACCATCCAGCGTTGCATCTCCTCAGTGCTGGAAACATCTGCCTTGGCAACCACGTATAGCTTCTTCACCGACCCATAGTTGCGTTCGGTGAGCAGCCCTGCGTCCTTCATCACTGGATCATCCACGAATTGGTTTCCAGGCCTCACCAACATTTTTGCCAGGGCCAAATCCTGCAACAACATTGTTGAATTGAATCGCATTATGTGCCAATGCAATACTCGGTTGTTCTGAAGTGGGTAAGGAGGTTAGTATATTATAAGAGATCAAGAGGATGTTAAGCTGT
>NW_021282385.1:0-3855 GCF_002162155.2 Triticum dicoccoides
GAATTTCACCCATTTCGTCCAGGACCGGTAAAAATAAAAAAACAAAATCCCAAATTCTGGTTACACGTCAGCAATAGTACAAGGACCAAATGTGTAACTTACTCTCTGGAGTATATATGGTGTATGTTCGTGCCTGTCTTCCCGTGTGCACGCCGATCAACTAAACTCCAGAGTAGGTAGGGACCAGCCCAGGCGATCCCGGACACACATGGTAAATTCTATTTTCGCTTCACCATGCGGCTTTTGTCTCGTGTGTCGTGTCTTACATACGGTCTTGTACGAACCACCTTGGATGCATGATAATAACAAACAAAAGATCATCTAATCGATATTACAACTAGTTCGGCGTCAAATAATTCCGGACGGAGGTAGTATTTACTAGTTTGCATCAAAATAGCAGATGCGTCAGTCGAATCTCCCAAAAGAAGATGGCGAGACACAACATCGAGACGGTGCCACAGACGACTCGGCAAGCTGCAACGTCCGGTGGTGAGGCCGAGCCGGAGGCGGCATTCTTGGACGTTGTACCCGGCCACAGGGTACGGTCTCCCGAGGAGGCGAGTCCAGGTGTTGATGGTCGGGGTGGTGGCCGGGCTGGATGAGAACGCCAGGATGGATTGTGTTACAGGGATGACTGAGGCGGCCGTGGGTAGTGGGCGGATATTGACGGACCCAAATTGTTAAATTCTTCTTTGGTAGCTGATATATAGTCGCTTTAATTAGCTCCCATGTGTAGAGAGACTCAACAATGAAATTTTGTCCTGACATTGACAGGCTCGTCTCTTAGCCTCCCTACTAGAATAATAAACCATCGGCATGCATATATGTAGCGGCAGTATCATGCCCACAAATGGCGGCAGTATCACGACCACAAATGGAAATCAATCACGCATATATGCAAGTGGCTAGCTAGCCAACATGCACGTCTGAGACCGACAACTCATCCCCTTGTTCCAAACGCAGCACTGTACAAGTCACAAGCTACGTACCAACCTACTCTCGCATGCGTAATGGGCGTGCTTCCAAATTTCTAGTACTCCACCAATTGACAAGCCACCAACCTAGCTACTTGGCTACTCACCTCCTTCCAAATTTAGCTTGTCTCCGTTACCTAACGGTGAGTGCAGCGAGTGTACACAAGATCGATGCAGCCATTCACGTACGTACAAACAAGGTAACATGCATGCATGCCGGCAATGTGTGCACGTAGCACACAGCTATGCTTTCTTTGGGCTGTTGTTGGACGCAGCTATGCTATGGAGCTGATGCATTATAGATTAGCTTCGACTTGGAGTCTTGAACACAACTGCAAACAAGCATGCATGCATGCCCCCTAGCTACTCGTTTCTTTAAGCGTAGCTGCTGGTGATCCAACTCGGAAGCTTAGCAGGATTCAGGGACGATTTGCAGTTGATCCTCTTGCTAGCTCAATCAAGTCCATGTAAGCTCACTATTTTTCTTGTCATTGTCGATCAATTTGGCATCCGCTCGCATTAGCTAGTGTGTCTATTTATTTATTTCGTTTATCATGCGTAGCCATATATAAAGCCCCTTTTCTACAACGGGTTTTGTTACCCCCACTATTGGTATGGGTTGCGTACAATCTACTCCCTCCATCACAAATCGGATGTTATAAGGTCTTATATTATGGGACGGAGTGAGCAGTAGGGAGTATCTAGCATATTTATGAGTATGTCGCGGTCTCCTCCATGACGTTTCTAAGAATTTCATCACAAATTCAGCATAGATCAATGAATTCCTTGTAGTGGGAGTGAAGCCATCGCATGCGGTCTCCTCAATGCTAAATAGCTATCTCGTGACATCTTCTCCCCTCCCGTTACCGATTCATGAGCCACACTGGATCTTCGCACGCACCATCCACCCTTGCACCCCGCCACCACTTCTTGTTACCCATGCGCCAGCAAGCTCCGTAGCCACTCTGCATAGCCCCGCAGCCTCTTTAACCGCCTCTTCACATGATGGCACTCCTACACCCCTCCTCGCGCCACCTCTGAAACTCCTTGTTCAGGCATAAGGGAAGGCAAAGGAAAAATTTGAAAATGTTACACGTTAATGTATAGGCTTCAGTGTTAGTAAAACCTGGGTTGAGAAACATGGGCTACTACCGAAACTAGAAGCAAATTTTTTAATGGTTGTAGAAGGGGGGCAGAACATCTCCAACGGGCCCACAAATCCATCCCTACTAGGGTGTTACGGTGGCTGCCCTAGTATCACCTGTTGGATTACCAGTACCAAAGGAGGTGATTTTGCATATCCAAATAATTTCCACTTCATTCCACATTTTTGTATACCCAAGCCTCTATTTCAGGCAAGGTTTTTGTTCCAAGATTCATCCACTTGGGTGAAAATGACCCATGGTGGATTATGGATGTGGCACGTGCTATTATTTTGGTAGGCTGGGGGGTAAAAACGTCTGGTGGCTCTAGGCTTGCGATCAAAATTTTGTTAACGTGGGTGCTGAATTCATGGGTGTGGTTAGCGATTTGTTGTCCGTGTGGGCCATCCCACAGCGTTGACCTGGCTGTTTACGATCTTCCCGGGAGTTGCGTTCATGTGTTCTCTTCGTGGCCTGGTCGAATCCTTGTGTGGTTGTCTCCCTATAATCCACGTGTGATTGCCTGTGTTACCGCCATCGGTGCCGTTTTACCGTATTGATCGGTGCCGCTTTGATAGTGTATTCTGGAACTCTATAGCTTTTGATCGGTGCCGCTTGGGCCGTATAATCTAGAGATCTTGCCGCTAGGTGTTTCGTGTTGGGGGAGTGATACGCGCCGGTGCACCGGCCCAAATTTGGGCCAGTCGCACCAGCAGCGTACGATGCGTCAATCTGTAACCGTGTGATCTCCTTCCTTCTCCCCCCATGTACCTTCTTCTCTGAGAAACGAACCCCCATGACACCGCCATGGACGAGCACGCGGCCCGGCCTCAAAGCATCGGCCTCGCCGCCGGGCGCCGCCCTCGCCTCTGGTCGCCGCCGGTACCGCCGTCCGCCGTCGGCGCCGCCGGTCTCCTGTATTTCTCACCGGCTTCACGCATGCAGCAGCGTCTCCCATGGTTGCAGCTCCCCCCGTGACGATGGTCGCAAACTCAGGTGTTGGCGGGTGCGGCTCCGGCGGAGATGGCCGTAGCTCCGGCAGAGATGGCCCCATGCTAGCAACTCCAGTGGCGTCGTGTGGCCGTCTGTCACTCGTGTTGGTTCCATCAAAAAAACTTGCTGATTGTAACATTTGTTTCCATGGATGCAGCTCCATCACGCGGACGCTCGACTGTGGTTCCAGCAAAAAGAATGCCGGCTGTAGCAAATTGGTAAAATGGTTGTAGCATTTTCCCCTCGTGGTTGCAGCTCCACCATGCCAACGCACCTTGATGACGCTCGTAAAGACTATATTCAACTCTATTTTCTTATCACAATAACTCAAATAATTGTGTTCCAGTTACACAAAATTCAATATCATTTCATATTCATAAATTTGAAATTAAATTCAAAAATCAAATTCATATTAAAACATAATATATGGTCAAAATGCACGTAATCTAAATTAAACATTGCAAAGTTTACTCCCTAGGCATGGCCAACATGCGTGTTCCGACAAACTACCAACTGCCTTGGCATAAAACCACCATGGCAGGGCCTCTTGTTGGTCATAATGTCAGCAAACAACATCGTTGAAATACATCATCATGGTCCAACAATGAATCATCAAAAAAACTCAACAAGCAATCTCATATGCACAAAGCTATGTTGGCAACAACATTGACATTCAACACACATCACCCGTTGATTGCGTCAATGAAAAATATCCCAAACACTAGAGGCATTTCATCGAGCACCTT
>NW_021282386.1:0-1275 GCF_002162155.2 Triticum dicoccoides
ACCGGTTCGTGCCACGAACTGGTACTAATGAGGTTGTGTCAGGTAAGACTGGGCCCCACGAGCACCTTTAGTACCGGTTCATGGATAAACCAGTACTACAGTTTCTTAGTAAGCTGTTTTTTAGTCCCACCTCGCGAAGAGAGAGGGACTAGGAGCGGTTTATAAGCCCTGAGTGCAGAGACGATGAAGAAGAGGCTCAATGCTCACGTTGCTTAGCTTCAAGCCTTCAGGAATATGGTAGACTGCACGGAGCTATGCGCAGTGCAATTTACACTATTCCGAAAGGCTTGAAGCAAATTAACGAGCATTGCACCTCTTTTTTATTTTTAATAACTTATTACAACACCGGACTTCTTCTGTTATGGCAAAAACTAATTGCACGTCGACATTTTTTTCTTAAACTTTGGTTATAACTCCAGACTTTGACCATCAAGTTTTGCAGAAAAGAAAAAATAGCAGAAAAAAAAACTATAGCTGAAAAGAAAAAACTATATAAAATAACCGTGAAATTGAAAATCACTACAAAATGAACTCTGAAAATGTTGAATTTTGGCAAACTAGATGAAAAACTACTCACAAATAAATAGAAGAAAATAAATATAACAGAAAAGAAAAAACTACGCAGAAATAAATAGAAGAAAATAAAGCAAAAAAGAAAAAAACTATTAAAAAAATTGGGGCGCTGCCCTGTGGGCCTGCTAGGCCACGGGCGTACAATTACAGGCCTTAAAGGCCTAGCAGACTCACAGGGCAGCGTGCAGAGTTTAGGCCCACCAGCCTGCTATATAAAGGAGTTCAAAGAGGTAGCCGCGGCTGGGTTTATAAACCAGTGCGGCTGCCCTTCGCCCGGCGAGGTGGGACTAAACATTGGGGTGGCAGCGCGAGGCCTTTAGTACCGGGTCGTGGAACAAACCGGCACTAAAGGGGGGCCTTTAGTACTGGTTTGTGCCACCACCCGGTACTAAAGGGGGTTGTCTCCCGCCGCTTGGCCTGGCCAAAACAGGCCTTTAGTACCGGTTGATGGCTCCAACCGGTACTAAAAGGGGGTCTATATATACAACACGTCCAAAAATTTCGTTTTCCCTCTCTGTTTGTTCCTCTGTTTCCGTCTCCGTCGCCGTCGCCGCCGCCCTTGATCGTCTCCGTTGCCGCCCCCGTCCCCATCGCCGCCCCCGTTCCCGTCGCCGCCGTCGTCTATGTCACCGCCCCGGGCCCGCCCCCGTCCCCGTCGCCACCCCCGTCCCCGTCGCCGCCCTCGTCTTCGTCGCCGCCCCC
>NW_021282387.1:0-982 GCF_002162155.2 Triticum dicoccoides
GTGAGTAACAATGCAAGAAACGGGCCAGAATCGGCCAAAACTGCGAGTGTTGATGACCGACACGTAAATGCACTCCAGGGTTCGTTAATCGTGGAAATCACTCCGGGACCCCAAAATAGTGGGTAATAGTCAATGAAGCGGGCCACAATCGGTCAAAACTGCCAGTGTTGATGACCGACATATAAGCGCACCTTGGTGTTTAACAACTATGGAAATCATTTTGGGACCCCAAAACAATGAGTAATAATCCAAGAAACGGGTCAGAATCGGCCAAAATTACGAGTGTTGATGACCGACACGTAAACGCACCACAGGGTTCGCTAACCATGGAAACCACTGCGGGACCCCAAAACAGTGACTAATAGTCCATCAAACGGGCCAGAATATGCCGAAACTGCCAGTGTTGATGACCGACACATAAGCAGACCTTGGTGTTCAAAAATTATGGAAATCGCTTCGAGACCCCAAAACGGTGAGTAATAATCCAAGAAACGGGGTAGAATCGGCCAAAACTGCGAGTGTTGATGACCGACACGTAAATGCACTCCAGGGTTCGTTAATCGTGGAAATCACTCCGGGACCCCAAAATAGTGGGTAATAGTCAACGAAGCGGGCCAGAATCAGTCAAAACTGCCAGTGTTGATGACCGACATATAAGCGCACCTTGGTGTTTAACAACTATGGAAATCATATTGGGACCCCAAAACAATGAGTAATAATCCAAGAAACGGGTCAGAAACGGCCAAAATTACGAGTGTTGATGACCGACACGTAAACGTACCACAGGGTTCGTTAACCATGGAAACCACTCCGGGACCCCAAAACAGTGACTAATAGTCCATCAAACGGGCCGGAATCGGCCAAAACTGCCAGTGTTGATGACCGACACGTAAGCGGACCTTGGTGTTAAACAATTATGGAAATCGCTTCAGGGCTCCAAAACGATGAGTAACAATGCAAGAAACGGGCCAGAATCGGCCAA
>NW_021282388.1:0-1408 GCF_002162155.2 Triticum dicoccoides
GTAAGAGAGGCTACTAAAGATAAACAACTAGATAGTCAGATCCCACACATACCAAGCATTTCAATCATACACACACTATGCTCGATATGTGCAAATACAACGAAGCATCACAACATGACTCTACGACACAAGTACTTTATTTAAGGCTCAGGGAGCCATACATAACATACACAAAGGTACGGGTCTCACGACCCAACATACAAGTCATACAGTCATACAAACCAGCAGCGGAAGTAACTTGTCTGAGTACAGACAACTAGTAAAATAAAAGAGGCTTGGAAAGCCTAACTATACTACGTGGTCCTTCACAAGCTCAGGGTCACCACCTGGGTCTTTAGCCTACTCGTTGATGTCAACGTCTACATAGAACCCATCAGAAGGGGTTGCAGCGTCTTCTGTAAAATGCAGATTATAGCAACATGAGTACAAAGGTACTCAGCAAGACTTACATCAGATCCTACATACATGCATCTTATCAAGAAGGGTTGGTGGAGTTATTGCAGCAAGCCAGCTTTGACTCTTGGCTAGACTATCCTACGATACTCCAACTTGAAATGGTTTTGCGCACACGAGTCCACTACTCACCACTTCAATACACTACCGAGGATCCACCTCCGTCTTCCTACGGAAGAGCCATCCTCGGCACTCACACTTATCTTGAGGCTTTTAACAGTTTCCATTTACTTGTCTATGAACTGTATAGGCAACCAAGTAGTCCTTTACCGCGGACGCGACTATTCGAATAGATCATGTTAACCCTGCAGGGGTGTACTTCTTCATACACGCTCTCACCACTTACCGTCGTTTACACGACATGTACTCGGCAACCTTCAAGCGGAAGCCCAACGTGGGTGTCGGCCACGACCTACCTAATCACCTAAGCCTCCAGTCCAGGTATATCGCCTATCCAGGTTCCATCCGCAAGGAGTCCGGCTGAGGTTTCCCATACGGCCCCGAACGATGTGAACAGGGTTCCCGAGATACCTAACGGGTATTCGGTACACCGTGCCACGTACCTACCGCATCACAGCCCACCCCTACGGTCAGCGCTGTCCACGGCCTCCAGTAGGCTACAAACACCAGAAACTACTTGCAACTCCTGGACGGAGAACTAGGGTGAATAAGAAGCCGAGAGGGTCCATTGGTTTCGGGCCCAATGCATGGTAGTAGCTGATTCTTAAATCACACATACAGATCTCAGTGCTTAAGGTCGGCTTCAATGAAACAACCCACCATGTACTCCTACATGGCCTCTCATCGATACCTTTACCAAATCGTGTTCACCACACCACTCTCATTACTGACATAAACATTTCACTCTAGCCCATCACCCAGATGAACCAGACCTGACACGACTCTAAGCATAGCAGGCATAGCAAGGTAGGAACAACACATACATATGGCTCAA